>NC_041232.1:87901461-87903755 GCF_002837175.3 Physeter macrocephalus | reverse complement strand
CTCCTGGGGTCACTCTCCTGGGGTCACTTCTCCTGGGGTCACCCTCCTGGGGTGACTCCGCCTGGGGTCACCCTCCTGGGGTCACCTCCTGGGTCACCCTCCTGGGGTCACTCTCCTGAGGTCACCACTCCTGAGGTCACCTCTCCTGGGGTCACCCTCCTGGGGTGACGCCGCCTGGGGTCACCCTCCTGGGGTCACCCTCCTGGGGTCACTCCTCCTGGGGTCACCCTCCTGGGGTCACTCCTCCTGGGGTCACCCTCCTGGGGTGACTCCGCCTGGGGTCACCCTCCTGGGGTCACCTCCTGGGTCACCCTCCTGGGGTCACCCTCCTGGGGTTACTCTCCTGGGTCACCCTCCTGGGGTCACTCTCCTGAGGTCACCACTCCTGGGGTCACTCTCCTGGGGTCACTTCTCCTGGGGTCACCCTCCTGGGGTGACTCCTCCTGGGGTCACTCCTCCTGGGGTCACCTCCTGGGTCACCCTCCTGGGGTCACCCTCCTGGAGTCACTGCGCATCGACGCCCGTGTCTGTGGTCAGGGTGCCTTGTGAACCGCCATGCGGGTGGAGGATGGGTGACCTTCTGCTTAGTTTTCGTGTCACCCTCCTGGGGTCACTCTCCTGGGGTCACTTCTCCTGGGGTCACTCCTCCTGGGATCACTTCTCCTAGGGTTACTCTCCTGGGTCACCCTCCTGGGGTCACTCTCCTGAGGTCACCACTCCTGGGGTCACTCTCCTGGGGTCACTTCTCCTGGGGTCACCCTCCTGGGGTGACTCCTCCTGGGGTCACTCCTCCTGGGGTCACCTCCTGGGTCACCCTCCTGGGGTCACCCTCCTGGAGTCACTGCGCATCGACGCCCGTGTCTGTGGTCAGGGTGCCTTGTGAACCGCCATGCGGGTGGAGGATGGGTGACCTTCTGCTTAGTTTTCACGTCAAGGCCACATGGATGATCCCTGCACAGCAGGGGCTCGGGGACGCGGGTTGATGAGCTGCTACATGACGGAGCAAGCGACTGAAGGATGAGGAACGTCCCTCAGGCAGAAGAGCCACCCGGAAAGACAGACAGAGGGAAGGTGTTTAGAAATGCAGCCTAAAGAGTGTAACACTTTCCTTCATGAAGATTGTGTCGCGTGTTATAGACACATTTCAATAAATTGAACACATTCAATACATTCAATTGAACATTGAACGCATTCAATAAATTCAACACATTTCAATAAATGTAGCACATAAATTACTTTCCCCGAACGTAGAATTTTGCTGCGAGATGGCCTGAGCCTTGTACCTGAGAGTTTTGCCCTACGTAGAAGTCATTCCACATCTATTGACATCGTGGTGTCCCTGAGGAGGCCACCCCCCACCCCCTGGCCGGCAGCAAACCTGCCGCAGAAGCAGGATGTGGTCCAGCCCTTATAAGATACCCCACATTCATATTTGTCCCATATTCATGTCTTCATTTAGATTTTGGGATTTTTTTTAGTGTCGGAATTCGTATTTAATTTATTTTACTTATACTTCCGCTTTTTTGTTTTGGATCGTTTATTTTTCTGATGTTTCCTAGACGTTTCAAATTCCTAGAGCATTCCTACAAGCTCTTTGGACCCCATCACGCTAATAAAAAATTTATTTAAAAATACAAGTATAAACTAACATTGAATGTAATTTGCCTTAGTTTCTTTAGTCCCCCATCCCGTGGAAACCTGCTCTTATGCGTCAGAAGTAGGAAAATATTGTGAAGCCTGGCGGACAACGCATAGCACAAACCACCGTCTGAGCACTGACTGTGCCGCAGGACGAGGGAAGCGCTCATGTGCCCGCAGACCTGGGGTCCTGGGAGGTGACTCACACGCCTTGCCGGGCAGGAACGAGTCCCCCTGGACACGGGGGCCCCTCGAGAGGCTGGCCACAGCACGAGATCCTCTCACCGTCCACTTTTCTGTTTTGGCTTTAAGGTGTTTCACCCCAAAAGTATTAAAAGCTCATAACACCAAGATACACACATAAAACGACAAGTACAGTTAAAATGCAACGTTAACAAAAACTGATTCAAGGCAGCGATTCCGCGTCCCTGCACTCAGACGCTAGCGTCAGCCTTGAGCTCGGGCGGCGGGGGGCCCGGAGCACAGCTGTGCGCTCGAGGCTCGGGGTCTCCAGGGGCCCCGGGTCTCAGACCTGAGCGCTTACCCCGAGGGCCCGTGACGCGAGCTGCCGCCGGAGGGATTTTGCCGACCTCGCCACGTCCCATCTTCCCCGTGCGCCTTCTCGTCCCCTCCAGGCCCCGCGTTACTGCTCTGCT
>NC_041232.1:87889093-87900961 GCF_002837175.3 Physeter macrocephalus | reverse complement strand
TCAGGCCTTCTTCCCAATCCCCCTCATCATTACCCTTCAGGCCTCCCACCCAATCCACCTCACTATTACCCCTCAGGTCTCCCTCCCAATCCCCTTCATTATTACCCCTCAGGCCTTCCTCCCAGTTCCTGTCATTATTACCGTCAGGCCTTCCTCCCAATCCCCCTCATCATTACCCCTCAAGCCTTCTTTCCATTATTACCCTTCAGGCTTTCTTCCCAATCCCCTTCATTATTACCCCACAGGCCTCCCTCCCAATCCCCTTCATTATTACCCCTCAGGCCTTCCTCCCAAATCCTGTCATTATTACCCTTCAGGCTTTCTTCCCAATCCCCTTCATTATTACCCCACAGGCCTCCCTCCCAATTCCTGTCATTATTATCCCTCAGGCCTTCCTCCCAATCCCCTTCATTATTACCCCTCAGGCCTCCTTCCCAATCCCCTTCATTATTACTCCTCAGGCCTTCCTCCAATCCCCTTCATTATTACCCCTCAGGCCTTCCTCCCAATCCCCTTCATTATTACCCCACAGGCCTTCCTTCCGATTCCTGTCATCATTACCCCTCAGGCCTCCACCTCAATTCCTGTCATTATTACCCCTCAGGCCTTCCTCCCAATCCCCTTCATTATTACCCCTCAGGCCTTCCTCCCAATCCCCTTCATTATTACCCCACAGGCCTTCCTTCCGATTCCTGTCATCATTACCCCTCAGGCCTCCACCTCAATTCCTGTCATTATTACCCCTCAGGCCTTCCTCCCAATCCCCTTCATTATTACCCCTCAGGGCTTCCTCCCAGTCCCCTTCATCATTACCCCTCAGGCTTTCCTCCCAATCCCCTTCATCATTACCCCTCAGGCCTTCCTCCCAATTCCCTTCATCATTACCCCTCAGGGTTTCCTCCCAATCCCCTTCATCATTACCCCTCAGGCCTTCCTCCCAGTCCCCTTCATCATTACCCCTCAGGCCTGCCTCCCAATCCCCCTCATTATTACCCCTCAGGCCTTCCTCCCAATTCCTGTCATTATTACCCCTCAAGCCTCCCTCCCAATTCCTGTCATTATTACCCCTCAGGCCTCCCTCCCAATTACTGTCATTATTGCTGCTCAGGCCTCCCTCCCAATCCCCCTCACTATCACCCCTCAGGCCTTCTTCCCAATTGCTGTCATTATTACCCCTCAGGCCTTCCTCCCAATCCCCTTCAGTATTACCCCTCAGGCCTTCCTCCCAATTCCTGTCATTATTACCCCTCAGGCCTTCCTCCCAATCCCCTTCATCATTACCCCTCAGGCCTCCCACCCAATCCCCCTCACTATTACCCCTCAGGCCTTCCTCCCAATTCCTGTCATTATTACCCCTCAGGCCTTCCTCCCAATCCTCTTCATTATTACCCCTCAGGCCTTCTTCCCAATTCCTGTCATCATTACTCCTCAGGCCTTCCTCCCAATTCCTGTCATCATTACCCCTCAGGCCTTCTTCCCAATCCCCTTCATTATTACCCCACAGGCCTCCCTCCCAATTCCTGTCATTATTATCCCTCAGGCCTTCCTCCCAATCCCCTTCATTATTACCCCGCAGGCCTCCCTCCCAATCCCCTTCATCATTACCCCTCAGGCCTTCCTCCCAATCCCCTTCATCATTACCCCTCAGGCCTCCCACCCAATCCCCCTCACTATTACCCCTCAGGCCTCCCTCCCAATGCCCTTCATTATTACCCCTCAGGCCTTCCAATTCATGTCATTATTACCCCTCAGACCTCCCCCCCAATCCCCCTCATTATTACTCCTCAGGCCTCCCTCCCAATTCCTGTCATTATTACCCCTTAGGCCTCCCTCCCAATGCCCCTCACTATTACCCCTCAGGCCTTCTTTCCAATTCCTGTCATCATTACTCCTCAGGCCTTCCTCCCATTCCCCTTCATTATTACCCTTCAGGCCTTCCTCCCAATTCCTGTCATTATTACCCCTCAGGCCTTCCTCCCAATCCTCTTCATTATTACCCCTCAGGCCTTCTTCCCAATTCCTGTCATCATTACTCCTCAGGCCTTCCTCCCATTCCCCTTCATTATTACCCTTCAGGCCTTCCTCCCAATTCCTGTCATTATTACCCCTCAGGCCTTCCTCCCAATCCTCTTCATTATTACCCCTCAGGCTTCTTCCCAATTCCTGTCATCATTACTCCTCAGGCCTTCCTCCCAATTTCTGTCATCATTACCCCTCAGGCCTTCTTCCCAATCCCCTTCATTATTACCCCACAGGCCTCCCTCCCAATTCCTGTCATTATTATCCCTCAGGCCTTCTTCCCAATCCCCTTCATTATTACCCCTCAGGCCTTCCTCCCAATCCCCTTCATTATTACCCCACAGGCCTCCCTCCCAATTCCCGTCATTATTACCCCTCAGGCCTTCCTCCCAATCCCCTTCATTATTACCCCTCAGGCCTCCCTCCCAATTCGTGTCATTATTACCCCTCAGGCCTTCCTCTCAATTCCTGTCATTATTACCCCTCAGGCCTCCCTCCCAATCCCCTGCATTATTGTCCCCTCTGACATTTTTCTACCGCTCCTTGCTGGTCTTACTAGAATCAGATTTCTGCTCTGGGACATTCATGGTCCTCAAACCTGAGTGGGAAGGCAAACCCCAGTTCTATGTGGTATGATTGAACTTTCACTCCTCCTCTTCATGTGGGACCTTGTTTACCACTGTTCCCACCGTGAAGTCCCTGCTTTGAGGTTTTGACTGCTAATTTCTCTTCCTGGGTGGAGGTGGCCCCACCGCCTCCCTTCCCCCCTCCCAGTAGCACCTGCCACCCGGTGGGAGGGTCTCCGGCCCATGTGTGGCCCCAAACCTTTCGCTTTTGTCAGAACAGGTTAGGAAGCCCCACCCGGCCCACGGCCTAGACTGCTTTAGGACAGATGAGATGGTGGCCACGAAAGCACCTTGTAAACCGTCGGTTGCTGAGTGAATACAGGGCAAAGGGCTCTGTGGTGCCAGTGCTGTCACAGCTCGTGTTTGGATCCCCCCCCCCACACGCCCTGTATCTTTCTAGTACTTCCACACCGCTTGGCCTGAGAGGCCTAGACTGCTTTAGGACAGATGAGATGGTGGCCACGAAAGCACCTTGTAAACCGTCGGTTGCTGAGTGAATACAGGGCAAAGGGCTCTGTGGTGCCAGTGCTGTCACAGCTCGTGTTTGGATCCCCCCCCCACACGCCCTGTATCTTTCTAGTACATTCCACACGCTTGGCCTGAGACAGAGACACCCTGCGTGCAGGTGCAGCCTGTCCTGACCCAGACCAAACCCCCAAGAGACCAGGACGTGTGAGTGTTCTTTGTCAGAATGCTCTTTCATGGCGACATTCTGTGAGGTGTGGACGGGGCCTGTGCCTCTAAGGGACACAGAGGCTGGACCCGTGACGTGGAGGAAACGGAGAGGAGCTCTGGTCCTGGTGGCCCGAGTCCCGCCACCCCATGCCCCGGGCGGCCGAGTGGCGCAGAGATGGCCCACCACCCCGGAGCTGCCCGCGCCCTGGGCCTCGTCCTGGCCTCCTTGGTGGCCGGGGAGCCTCTTGGCCGGGTGAGCACAGTCCCTCCGGTGTTTACGGTGCGAGGCAGGGCCGGCTGCAGAGGACGTGTGGTGCACGTCGGGTGGCCGTGTCGGTCCAGGCGTGTCCCCTGCAGGCCGCTGCCCGGCGCCCCCCTTCCCGCGTGCTGGCAGCCCCTCGGGCGGAGCCCGGGTCTGGGGTCCGCAGGGCGGGCTCCTGACTGTGAACCAGGGCCAGCGCGTTCTGTTATCAGTTCCCGTGACACAATTCCTGGTTCCCCCGCTGGGCCTTATTATTGTTATTCTTAAAAATAGTTGGGGGGGGGGTGTTGAAAGGCAGTTTAGGGAAGGGAGTGGGCTCGGGAAACGCACTCCACTAATTGCTCCAGGAAGCCGCCCTTGGCTGGGCGGGGGCCCCTGCAGAAACACACGGTTTATCTGGCAGCAGAGAGCCCAGGCAGTTCCGTGACGCAAGCACGTCCCCACCTCTGAGCCCTTCGAGCGGTGGTGACAGCCTCTGGGCAGCATTTCCCCATCTGGTGCCGTGATGGGGGGCAGATGTTGTGCAGGTCACTCCCGTGGCCTTTGCCAGCTCCTCTCACTTCCCCTCCGGCTGCCAAAAATCACAGGCCGATCGTGGACACGAACAACGGGACAGACGTGAAGGAAGAGCCCCGAACAAAGGGAGGCCCAGGCCCCGGCGGCCAGCCCTCCTCCCCGAGCTGCCCTGGCCTGTCTGACCACGAGGCCACGGAGAGGGGCCCACGGGGCGCGGACTTCACCAGGGTGCTTCCACTGCGGGGTTTATCTTTTGGTTTTGCAAACCTGCGGGAGCACAGGCTGCGCAGCGGCGCCTGCATCGGTCCTCAGGACCTGAGGCCGAGGCCTAACTGGTCTCTGGGATCACAGCGCCGGGTCCCGGGCAGCTGTGTCCTGCCGGCTCAGGACACCTCATCCTCTGGGGACACCTTTTCACAGGCTGAACGTAACTGACTGATGGAATTTCTGGTGATTTATGTAAGCTCGTATGCAGAGTCCTGTCCCTCTAATGCTCTCTATTTTTGTTTTCTTGCAGTAAACGAGATAATACGAAACGACCTCTCCAGTACCAACATCCACGCGTAGTCGGTCATTTGGACTCTCAGCAGCTGCGTGGTGTTGATTCGACGGTGACAACTGGGTCAACAGACTGAACTCACACCTGGTACCACTCGGAACTTCCACCTTAGTGAAGGCTTAGATCATTCGTACAAAGAAGTAGCTCAAGGAAGGAAGGAAGGACCACTCCATCTTCTGAAGGAAAGTCATCTCAAGAAGGAAAGGAAGGTGGATGGGAAGGAGGTGCACAGAAGACAGACCGTGTGATGCTCCCCTCGTGCCCGCAGCCTGACATGGCAGCCTGACCCCAGCGTACCCTTCAGGCACCCCTGCATGTCATACTGGAAGTGCCTTATTTAAGCAGACCGCGGCAGCAGGGCATCCTGGAATTGAGCATTGAACTGGCTACCAGGAGAGTATTTGTAGGAGCAAAAGCTGTAAAGACATTTCGTCATGCGGCTTTATCCTATGTATAAATTAAGAGAATACTGGCGAGCCGGGCATGGTGAGGAAAACCTAACACGTTTCCTAACTTTCTTCACCTCTTCCTGGGCTGTAATATACAATTCTGGTGCCTTACTCGGTGCGTTTCAGAACGCTTCCAAGGTGTCATCTCAGCTCTTTCATGACTGCCTTCCCTCCCCTGTGTTACTCAAGCCTTAGGGCTGTTCATTATAGCATGTTAGGATTTTGTTTTTAATCTGGCTTCAAACATAGCACAGGTAAGTTGAATAGCACAAGGTAGGTTACTGGACAAAAAAAGAAATCTATCTGTCTCGGGATAGATCTTGCATTTGCATGTGTGTACATATATAGCCATATATTTATGTATGAACGTAACGGAGGTGGTGATACTCAATCTTCGCCCAGCAAGGGCGTCCATGTCAGCAATAACCAGTATCCATTCTGGAAAATTCACCTGAGGCTCCAAACCCAGCTTCCCAGCCATTTCCGAGGGGGCGTCACCCAACCCCCGGGAGGTCTGTGTGTTGTCATCTCCTACAGTTAACCAAGCACTTTAGAAGCTGGGAGAGGTGCGTCCACAATACCGTCTGTTACCAAACGGCAAAATTGGAAAGAAACTATAAATAACGTTACAGAAGGATTGTAATATATTTGTTCAGCTGTAAGATTATTATTTCACAGAAGCCTTATAACTCTGCTTCATCTAAGGAACCGATAACCAAAAACAGCGTTTAATATGTGGTGACTGTAGTGTGTTTCCAGACTAGTTACTGTTACCAGATAAGTTAGTGTGAGCTTTACTACTGCATTTTTGTACCCTTAACAGCTTATTACGCGTTATTGCTAGCAGTGACCTGTCGTTTCACGTAACCAAAAAGCACGGTTTAACGAAAACATGTTTAACCTGATAACTGTGCCTTAGGAACTCACGCCCCCCTCCTGGAACTCCGCCGAATCGAATCGCACCCTCGGGGGAGGTGACAAGTCCTGTCACCAGACTCGGCGTTTTGGTGGGGAAAGCGCTCTCCCACAGAAAGAATTATTTTAAAAATGTTCTTCTGTACGATCATGTCTTACTTTTTTTTTAAGTCACAGAACCGAAAATCTGAAAGCCATATTTGTAACATTTGCACATTACTGTGAAGAGCTGAAGATATATGGCTTCGTGTACATACGACCCTGCCTTCCCACCTGAAGCCCTGCCCTGCATTTAGCCTCCTAGGAGTTGCATGAGACATTTCTCGGGAGACTGTCCTATGGAAAGGAAGCGTTCGATACCGTGTTAGCTCTCTTTGTAGTTAGAAAATCGATCCAATAAAGCAATATTCTTTTGCTGGACAGTCTCAGCCTGAGAGTGATTCATCCCGCGCACGGAAAATCCTTCTCCGCTCCTAAGCGCGTTCCCTGCTGTGGGTCCTTATACTGCTGTGTCTGTAAGAGGGGCTTCCCGCTGAGCAGTGTGAGCGGTGACTCTTTCCTCCTTACACGTCAGGGAGGCCGTCAACGTCTCTGCCCAGAGACGGAGACTGGCGAGGCCTCCCATGTTCACGGGAGACCCGCCATCGCCGTACAGGACGAGGCGAGTGGCCGCCGGGCTTTGCCGTCTCCTGTTGCTTCTTGGGGCACCCTCCCTGCCCCACCCCCAACCCCTGCCTCAGACTTGGGTGAGAGAATAGCATCTTGTTGTTGAGAAAGCAAGGGTGACACCTGGAGCTTCTCCAGGGATGAGTGCCCTGAATTGTGGAAACAATATTTTGCATTCAGGACTTTCAAAACGCAAGAATTCCTGTTTCTCTGGCCAGAAGGTTTACAGATTGAGGTAAAATCCTAGAAGAATCTCATCAACGCGGTTAGCAATCGACTGTCCCAGCCCGTTTCTGTGCCGACGTATTTGAAGGGAACCCAATGATAATGTCCACGGGAGCTTGGGGAATCGGGGACACATGCAGAGGGCCTGGTGGGGATTGTGGACAAGGTGCCCTCGAGCCCCCAGGTCCGGCTGGAGAGCTGGGCCCCAAAGGGAATCCCGGAGCCTATGGGGCGCAGAGGCGGGCAGAGCTCCCGTCCGCCTCACTGAAGAATGTGCTGGAGGCTGTTAGTTTCAAAGTGAGTTTTTATAAGCCCACCCCCATTCCCAACGACAGCATTTTATATTCCAGAAATAAAAATGTACATTTATAAAATGATGGTTTCTGCAGAGGAGGCTGGGCTTCTGCGAATACCCATTTACTTGGTTGTTTCTTTTATGTTGCTCTTGAGTAATAAGGAAAGCATACCCACCAGCTTGTTTCCGGCAGGCAGCTACTGTGTTTCGCTCAGGCGTAGAGACCCGGAGCGTCGGATCACCTCCCACCCGCGACGTCCGGGGTGACCTCGGCCCTGCAGGAGCCCGAGCAGAACTCGCCGTGGTAGTGCCTTCTCTGTCCGAGGGTGCCCCTGACCTCAGGAGGCGGGTCCCCGGCTGGTTGCAAGACTTCCTGCAGCCCCCGGACCCTGTCACCCAGACGGGCCGCTCCCTCCCCGCCCCCCGGGGTGCGCGGGCCCCGCCCGGGCTTCAAGGTGGGACCCGCGGGCCCAGCCGCTTCTGCTGGTCCCGTGACTGCCCGCTGTTGGCCCCAGCCAACGGAACTGCAAGGAGGGGGTCTCTGCGCCACCCTCGTTACATATTCCTTCAAAAATATGTTCCGCGTTGCAATAAATAAACTGTATTTGAGCTGATGTGTTTGGGGAGAAGAAATTGAAAGAAGAAAGACCGGAGCGGCTGAAGCGGAGAGAAAAGGGCCAGATGTGGGAGAAGTCCTTGCTCCACTGTTTTTTTTCAATGAAGGTAAAATTCACAGAAGATGAAATGAGCCGATTTAAAGTGCACGACTCGGGGCATTTGGTACATTCACAGTGTTGTGTGACCGCCACCTGTGTCCCCCAGAAGGAAACCCTGTGCCTGTGTGCCGTCACTCCCCAGCCCCGGGGAACCACGTTAATTCCGTGCGTGGATTTGTACGTGCTGGATGCTTCATGGCCTCTTTCGCGGGGCAGTGATTTCAGGCTTCATCCACATCACGGCATTTTTCACAACTTCATTCCTTATGGCCACATACTATCCACCGTGTGGATGGACCACACTTTGTGTGTCCCTCATCAGCTGATGAACATCTGGGCTGTTTCCACCTTTTGGCTACTGTGAGAAACGCTGCTCTGAACGTTCGTGTGTGAGTTCTCGTTCCAGCCCCTGTTTTCAGTTCTCCGGGGTACACACCTAGGAGTGGAATTCCTGGTAATATTGTAACTGTGTGTTTGACTTTTTGAAGAACTGCTTTCCCTTGTTCAATTTTTAGATTATCCGTCCCTGAGACAGACTCCGGATCACTAACCTAATTTGGAATCACATATGTGAAGCACACTGTATTTATAATTCTTTGTGCCAAAAAAATTACGCTAACTATAAGATGACTAAGTGTTCGTTGATGCCCAGGCAGAAGGCAGCTCTCACCCGTGCCCGCCACAGCCTCTGGGGTGGAATCAACCTGCCCTGGTTCCTGCCAGGAAACTGGGGCCTCTGCCTGTGAGTCTGAGTTGTTCAGGTGGTGCCAACCAGGCCCCAGATTACACGTGTGTCTTTTACTTCACACGTCCAAATTCCAAGAGCCGAGAAAAGCGCCTCACGGGGGGCCACCGGTGCCTCACCCTGTTTCTTAAAGAACGGAGCTGCTGCAGGCATTTCACACAACCTCCCTGCTGACGGTGGGATCTGCCACAGGGCCCTTCGGCAAACAGAGCTGCAGACACACACACACACACACACACACACACACACACACACACACAGCCCCACACACACAACCGTAGAATCTTCCATCCTCCAGCAGCTGCTGTTTTTTGGAGGCTGTGACCACAGGTCTCCAGGCATCGCGGCCTCCGCATGGCTGCGGGGCTGCAGCTCGCGGGCATGACCTTAATTACCAGGGCGCATTCGTCCTCGGCAGCCACTCCTCGTTTTTTTCCAAAAAGGAGGAGGAAGAGCACTAATGAGCATCTGTTGGTGGGGGGAGGTTAAGTCACATGTGGGAGGCAGGAGCTGGGGCGTGTGAGCCCCCATCCTCGGCCGCCTCTGCCCTCACATGCGTGTCGTTTGTGCTCGGGGTTCGTTGAGCTTCAAGGGTCTGTGGCGCTATGGTATTCCTCAAAAGTGGAACACGGCAGCCACGATCTCGTCCAGGGTTTCTGCCCTCCTTCCGCAGCTGCGATCACACGCCCGAGGCTGCGCGAAGCCGGTCCACAGCCCGCCAACGCTCAATTCTGCAGACTTTTTCTGTTTGACTCTCCTTAGTTTCTCGTGCTGCGTCCTCTTCCGCGGCATCCAGTCCCCTGTGGCGCTAGAGCGTCTCAGTCCCGACGCCGCAGCCTTTGATGCGAGGAGCTTGGTTTGTTAACGTGTTAACTCGGCCCTCTGACTTCTTGAACATGTAGGAGATAATTATAATAACTGTTTTAATATCCTTGTTTGCTAACTCCATGATTGGTGTGATATTTAGTTGATTTTCATGGCCTGATTTTTCGTCTCATTTGGATTGTATTTTCCCGCCTCTTTGCATGATTAGAGGTCAGACATCGTGAATTTTGCCTCACTGAGGGCTGGCTATGTTCTGTGTTCTTAATGAATGCTTGTTCTGGGATGCAGTTTAAGTCACTTGGAAAGGTTTGATTCTTTTGGGTCTCTTTAGCTTTTAAACTTTGTTTGACGGGACCAGAAGAACACTTAGCCTGAGGCTAATTTTTCCCACTCTCAGGGCAAAACCCTTCTGAGGACGCTCCCCGATGCCCTGTGAAGTATGTTCCACGGTGTGTCAGGCTTTGTGGGGCCCGAGCATCTCTCCCTTTAATCCTGTAGGACCACCGCTCTTCACTAGAACGTGAGGGGACTCCGTCCCACGCCTGTGGGGGTCGGGACTCATCCACAGCCCCAAGACGAACCCTCTGCAGGTCTCCCGGCCCCCTTCTGGGCAGCCCGCTCCTCTGCAGGAACACCCCTAAGCTTTGAGCAGCCTTGGCAGCCCTGCCCCGCCCTCTCGTCTCCCCAACTGTGGGAGGCTCTGCTGGGGTCCATCTCCCCACACCGGGGGCTGGAAAACCCTCTGCAGGCCGCAGGCTGTGCCGTCGCTGGGTCCCCCTCTCAGGGATCACTGTTCTTTGTTGCCTGATGGCTAACGTCTAACACGTTTCATATATTTTTTCCATTTTTCACTTTTTTGGGTGGGAGGATAAATCTGGGCCCTGTTAGTCCATTTTGGCTGAAAGCAGAAGTTCTGACGCTTGATTTTTCAAAAAGCTTCTTTGG
Organism: Physeter macrocephalus; assembly: GCF_002837175.3. Classification (NCBI taxonomy): domain Eukaryota; kingdom Metazoa; phylum Chordata; class Mammalia; order Artiodactyla; family Physeteridae; genus Physeter; species Physeter macrocephalus. The sequence goes on along the minus strand of NC_041232.1, from coordinate 87,890,523 downwards.
TAGGCCAAATTTTAGTCAGAGAAGTAGTCAATCTTCCATTTTCCCTGCGTTTTATATCATATAACAATAATGCTATTCACATAAAAACTACATGTCTAGCCAAGAGAGTGGCTCACGATCACCAGACATGCCTTGGGGCCTCATATAATTTTAACCGGAAGGGAAAGCGTCAAACAGAGGCTGAAAAACGGCCCTAGCCGCCAAATATGCTTTTTACTTGGAGGAAGAACAAAAGAATCCTGGGGAAGAGACAGAGGTTTCATGGCTTTTCAAAATGCAACAGAGAAGAAAAAAAACGTATCTGTGTTCAGGTGGCGTGAGACCCTTCTCACACGGCCCTGGTGTCCTGCTGTCCCCGTGACAGGAAGACAGGAAGCTCACAGCCGCGGCCTCTCCCAGGTCAAAGCCGCTATCAGGCTCATCCCAGACGACACGGACCCAAGACTAACACAGTGGGCTGTCGGCGAATCTAGCTTCACACCCAGAAATGAGGGTCGGGTCTGTGAACTTCATGGGCGCAGCTACCTTTTGTGTTTTCATGTACTGTGCCTGGAAAACATATTAGCTGAGACTACGTTAGTTTGGAATTTGGAACAATTAGACGTTAATGATATTTGGCTGGTTTAAGTTCACTTTTAAACTTTCTAGTGAGAAAGGGGTTTGCGAGCAATTTAATCACTTAAAATAAGAATGTAAGTGGTGTTACGGTCTTTGGGAACATTCGTTGTTTGCATACAGATAAGGCTGCTAATTATGATTTTTTTCCTATTCATTGTAGTAGGCCCAGCAGGACTTTGACGTGAAAATGTACCATTAGCAATTAGTCCCTGTAACTACATATACTTGAAAGGAATAAAGTAAATTTTTTAAAAGTATACCCTCTAATCCAAACCTCTCACTAATTTCTACTCACTCCACTTAATCTAGATAATAACAGTACATGGTGAATTCCCTGGCGATCCAGTGGTTAGGACTCTGGGCTTCCACTTCAGGGGGGCACGGGTTTGATCCCAGGTCGGAGAATTAAGATCCCACAAGCTGCATGGTGCAGCTTAAATAAATAAATACTTAAAATTTTAAATTAAAAATAAAAAGAAACGGTACATGGCTCGTGTACAGGATTCAATGACACTTTCCAAAGTTATTTTCAAATGCGCTCTACATCATTTGATATTCAAAGCCGTCCCATGAGGGAGGTGAGACAAATCAAACCCCCAGTCGACAGGTGAAGTTACTGAGGCCTCGGGGGGAGGAAATTGTCTCTGTTAACTTGTGGCTTTCTCCCTGTGCTCGTGCTTTGAGGAGAGAGAACTGACATCCATCCACACATCCACCCATCTATCCACCCATCCATCCATCCACCATCATCCACCCATCCATCCATCCACCATCCATCAACCCATCCATCCACCCATCCATCCATCCATCCA
>NC_041232.1:87881210-87888766 GCF_002837175.3 Physeter macrocephalus | reverse complement strand
CCATCCATCCACCATCCATCCATCCACCCATCCATCCATCCATCCATCCACCCATCCATCCATCCACCATCATCCACCCATCCATCCATCCACCATCCATCCATCCATCCACCATCCATCAACCCATCTATCCACTATCCATCCATCCATCCACCCACCCATCCATCCACCCATCCATCCATCTACCCATCCATCCCCTGTGCCCCACTGCCCCCCATGTTTGGTGACCCTCCTCTGCTGGGGGTCAGGGACCCCTCCTGCTGTCCCCCCACCATTGTGCCTAGATTTGGGTTTCTTTGCGTCTGTTGGTTGCAGGTTCCTGGCAGGTGTGCATCCTGGCTGGGCAGCTGGCCCAGCAGGTAGGTTCCCTTCTGCCCCTGTGTCCATCAGCCGTGCTCCTGTCATCAGGCCCCCTTGGCCAGGCCATCTCCTCCCATCCTGGATGTTGGTGACAGATGGCCTGGTATTCCCCTCACAGGGATTTCCTAATTATTCTTGGAGCCAGAACAAAGCGGAAGATGGAGGCAACAACTGTGGCCCCCGCTGGCCTAGCCATCCCTGCCTGGAACTTCCCTGTGGCCAGAAATCTGGCAGGTGGGGCCTGCAGGGGAGAGGCCTCGGGGGAGGGGTGTGCTTGTAGCCATCAAGCTGCACGTGTGGGACCCGTGTGCTGCTGTGATGGGGCCATGGCTGCCAGGCTGAGGGGACTGTGGTGTTGGGGGTTGAGAAGGGAGGGGACTGAGTAACTCAAGGCCCCATATTTGTAGCACTTTGGGGCTTTTAGCCTGAGTTACCAGCGATGGCACTTTAACAGCTTTCTAAGTTTTCTGTTTTGCCGTACTTGACCTCCACAATGACCTGGAAGCTGTCTGCAGGCGTCCCAAACCTGATACGCAGCGGTGAGGTGTGTTTGGAGCTGGTCCTGGAGAGACCCACGTGCGGCCAGGGTAGGTCCACACGCGCTCAGCGCTCCGCCCTCCGCTCTGCCGAGTGCTGGTTGCTTCTCCCTCTCAGTCCCCGGCCCCGCCCGAGGTCTCCCAGGTCAGCTCTGCTCTAGGCCTGTCGTCCCCAGGGCTGGGGTGGGGCTGGGTGGCCAGGCCAGCCAAGGGGCGGCGGGTAGGCAGCCGCTGTATCGCCACAGGTTCTGCAGGTGAGCGGATCCGGACCCGCGCTCCGTCCTGCGGCCCGGGATCCGCGCAGCCCAGCTTCCCACGTGTGCTGGCTATGTGGGCGCCCGGGGGTGCAGCTGCCCCCTCCATGGAACATTCTCCCGGGACTGAGCTGAGCTGCCATCCTCCAGCCCCCGGAGGTGGGAGCGCCAGGCTGCTCTGGGGAACAAAAACGGCCACGTCCGGTCGCAGAGCCGTGAAAGGCCTGCCTTTTTCCTTAGGCTTCCATGGGAGTTAAGGGTTTAAGACCTAGTCATGTGGCAGCAGGCGCTGGAGGTGGTGGTCTAGTGACACATCTGAGGAAAACCTCCGACAAAAGAGGTTTTAAACCCCATTAACCAGGAAGCCCTGGTTAATTAACCACATCATTTATTTCCTGATTATTCCATTAGGCAAAAATTTCTGGATTATGTTTTGATGGGCTTGTGATGAAATCCCAGGCAGTGTTACTTTAAGGAGGAGGAGTTGGGGGCCGCTCCCTCTAAACGGTGGAGCTGCCTGCCTCGCTGGCTCAGCTGGAAGGTTAGCCAAGGCCCCAGCCAGGGCAGCGAGGAGATACAGAAAGATGCTCGAGCACAGAGCTAATTAGGGGGACCCAGGGCGGAATGTTTGGCTCCAGAGGGTGAGTGGGGGCGGGCGTGCTGAGGACAGGAAGCCGCTCAGCGGAGGGGCGAGATGGGAGACGGGGTCTGGATCCCAAAGCAGGAGGCGCCCCGGGTGTGGACAGCAGCCAGCACAGGCCTCGGACACTCCCGGGTCACGGGCGTTTCATCGCAGGCCGCGTCCTCATTAGAAGCATGTGTTTGTGCCAGGACCCCTCTGGGCTCTGGGAGAGCAGTCTGGTTTTGTTCAACCCGTGGGACATCTCGTCCCTGCTCTCAGTGAAGAAGCCATCGCCCACAACTGGGGGGCTGGCCCTTGGCGACTGCACGCGGGGACTGGAAGGGACCCCAAGGCCTGAGCTTAGCAGACAGAGTCATCATATCTGCTGTCCCCGCTCGACAGGTTGAGTCCCGGGACGGGGGGCGTGTCCGAGAGCCCAACGAGGGCCGGGCTGGGAAGGCGTTACTACAAAAGGAAATGTACCCAGGCCCTGGCCTCCAGGAGCCCCCGAAAAGGGGAGGAGAGCCGGGCGCCCCAGGGCACAGTGGACCCTCGCTGCTGACCACAACTGACAGCCGGGTCTGCGCACGCGCGCGGGGGGCCACCAGCCATGCCCGAGGAACGGGGGGTCCGTGCTCGCGCCCTCTTCCTTGCTTGGCCCACACCTCCAGACGCTGTGAAGAAGCACGGATATTTGGGACTGCGGTTCTCACAGGTTGCTACGACCTAACGGTTTTGTTTCTGTCCGTACATAGAGGACTCACCGTCTCCGTAACCCTTTCCCTGGCTGGCCGGGCACCCTGCGGGACCTCGCCAGCCTCAGCACCCCCACCAGGGGCCTAAAGCGGAGCTCACGTTCCTTCCAGGTGCCTCGAGTTTGTCCAAGAGCCGTTTCCCTGTCACCCAAACTCGACGCCCTCCCGTGGCCCCAGAACCACACTCCCCCGGCCGCCAGACCCCATCTTGTTCCCCGTGCGCACGAGGCCTGGGCCAGGGACGCCCCTGGCCCCGTGCAGGTGGTGAGCCCGGCCGGGCAGGTGGGACCCAGACGTACCAGAAGCCGTGGGGAGAAAGGGGGACCCGGGCCTAGGGTGCTTTGGGCCGAACCGTGGGAGGCGAGCGTGGGAGGACCCCGCCGCGCCGATTCCTGGGGGCTGGGGGCTCCGGGGAAGCACGTCGACGGCCCACGCCTGCTCACTGCTGACGGCCCGGTGTTGACCGGACAGTAGCGGCCTCTCCTGGGCCAGACCCATCAGTGCCTTTGCTCCCGAAATCTGGGTGTGTTGTGTCCTGTCTTTGGTCCTGGTGGGTGAGGAGCATTACTTTTGGTACTAAAGTGGTGGTTTGCAAAGCAAATTTGCCGTCGCTTGTCGCAGGGCTTCGGCTGAGGTGTGTTCTCTGCCGCCGCCTTCTGAGGCCGAATCTCAGCTTTGCTTCCAATGTGGGTTTAGGACATCGAGGTCCTGTGAGGCCCTGTTTAAACTGTAAGCTCTACACAAGCCTCCAGGAGGCCCGTGAGCCTGGACGTGGCGACAGGACAGAAAGAGTTGGAAGAAGAAGACGCCCGCCCTCCCGGCCCCTGTCTGGCTGTGGTCCCCCCGACCCCCGACCGCAACCCCTCCTCGCGAGATGCACACGACGGCCACGCGTGTGGCTCGTCCCCTCGCCGGCAAGGGCGCGCGGCCGAGGCGGGCGGTGACGCTCCGTCCTCACAGACGCAGAGGGACCTGTCCACCTTCTTTACAGCAGAGGGCACTCGGCCCCGCAGAGCCAGAGACTGGCAGAGCCTCCCTGCGGGGAAGGGCTGCGCTGGGTGGCACGGGTGTCTCCGTGGTGGGGCCCCTGCTCTGCTCCGGAGGCTTCCGTGACGAGGCCCTGTCCTCGGTCATGGGCGACTGCGGCGTGAAGCCTGGGGCACGTGGCCTCCGCAGAGCCCGGGAGCCTTGCGTTCAGCACACCGTCAGCTGAGGCCAGCTGACGGGAGAGGAGACAGGGGACAGGCAGTGCCCGCTGTCCAAGAGGGGGCAGCTTAGCACCTGCCCTTGAATTTGATAAAACGCAGATCCGTGCTGACTCACTTAGACGTCTACACCTCCTTCTCCGCATCTGAGAAAACAGGTGCCGGCCTCAAGGGCCACTCAGACCATGTTCTGTCACCACGAAGCAAAGCTTACAGTGGCCTGGGGGGTGACAGTCTCAGGGCCCCCTCTCGTGTGGCTGACAGTGGAGCTGACGCCACGTCTTCTGGGCTCTGTGCTGTGCTGTGCGCCCCGTGGACGGAAAGGCCAGCGGGCAGGTGACCCTGGGACAGGAAGTGCCCGAGGCCACCGTGTCCTGTCTCCCTCTTTGTTTGAGAGAAAAAGCCGAAGCTCCGGGGCTGCCTCTCACGCCATCATGCCCTCGCCCGGGCCGTCAGTGGCCTGTCCTCCGTCAGCAGGACCCCCCATGGGACTCTGGCGCAGCCGTAGCGGGGACCCCGCAGCCGGCTGAGGCCTGCGGCGCTGCTGGCCGTGGGCCGAGTGCAAGGCAGGGACTTTCCTGACAACCGGGCGAAAGGGAAGCCCAGGCCCTGCGGAGGGCATGACAGCACGGAAGCCACCCGCAGGGATCCTTTTAGAGGCTGGGGGCGGGGGCGGGGTCACAGGTGCCCCGGGCCTGCGCGCAACAAAGGAAGGAGAGGTCGGGGGTCCTTACGGCACGTGGTCCAGCTCAGACCCGGGACAAGACCTGCGACTGTGGCCACACACGGCCAGGGCTGGCCTCCAGGGCCCCTCAGGCCCTAACGCCGCAGCTCGGGCCTCCCGTTCCTCCGCCCTCAGTCTCGAAACCACCCCTGGGCGCCGCACGGGGCACCCGCCCGGTTCCCTTGCCCAGATGCCCTGGTCAGACGCCTGTCTCCGCCTGGGTCCCCCCCAGCCTTCTGACGGGAGGCCCCCCCACCGTGCCAGTCAACCACCCACCTGGATTTGTTTTTTCAAGAAGGCATTGTTTATTTTATCTGCTTTTGGCTCTGCCTTGCCTGTTCCTTGTCACCTGAATTTCCTGCCAATCCTTTCAGCACCTCCTGTTGGGACCTGCCCAGTGAGTCTGGCAGATGGGTTCCAATTAGCATGACCGTAAACCCGTGGGCACCCAGGAACTCACACCCAGGTGCCTGGTTGGGTGGGAGAAGAGGCAGGAACGTGGCAGGAAGACAAGGCGGGAGTGGCCGGAGGCCGTCGCTGCCCTGGGCTGCCTGCGCCAAGTCCCACAGCCGGCGGCCTCCGCGCCTCACGGGACTGGGCGCTGCACGCCAAGCCCAAGCCGTGGGCAGGCTGGTGCCTTCCGAGCCGTGAGGGGTCGTCTCACTCCAGCCTCTCCCCAGCTTCTGGTGGCCACCTGAAATCGCTGCGGTTCCCGCTCTCCGTCTGTGTGGTCATGTGGCCTCTCCCCAGGTGTGTCTGTGTCCAAATGTCCCCTTTTCACAAGGACACCACTCGTGTGGGGCGAGGGCCACCCTGCTCCAGCCCGAGCTCATCCTAACCAGTCACGCGCACAGAGGGTCACCTTCAGGGGCCCCGGGGTCGCACTCCAGCGTGTGCACCTGGGGAGACACGCTCGGCCCCCGCGGAGGTCTGAAGTCAGCTGCCGGGCTTGCTCCTACGCGCTGGGCGGCCGCCGGCAGGGCTTCCCGTGCTTATCCTTCCCCTCCCCCCCCCCCCCACCCCGCCGCCTCCGCGCAGGCCTGGTCCAGTCTCTCCAGGGTTCAGCCTCCGCTTCCCCAAGGACCGTTCTCCTACCGACTGCCCCTCCTTTCTCTCCTTTTGGTCACCGAGACAAAATGTATTTACACTTCCCTTGGTGACAAGCCTTAATTCGTTCCCCCCCCCCCCCCCCCCACCCCGCCGCCTCCGCGCAGGCCTGGTCCAGTCTCTCCAGGGTTCAGCCTCCGCTTCCCCAAGGACCGTTCTCCTACCGACTGCCCCTCCTTTCTCTCCTTTTGGTCACCGAGACAAAATGTATTTACACTTCCCTTGGTGACAAGCCTTAATTCGCCACAGTGCAAACTGAAACTAGTCCAGTTTACACAGAAGATAACATGAGTGTATTCACTGCGTGATCTTTCTTTAAAGCCCTCATTTAACCTGAAAGTGAACAGCCGGGCAGGATTTCTCTAGAAAACTACAGAAGCGAAAGCTGGCCCCCGCGGACCGCTCAGGCACGGTCCGCACCCTGACCCTGCGGGCCTGCACCCGCCCGGCCCCCGCCAGGATCAGAGGTACCGCAGGCGGAGCCACGGCGGGGCTGGGCGCCCCGGGTTCGCGCACTGGCTGGCTCTGGGCCGGAGGCACAGGGATGTTCTCCGAAGTTCTCGTCCCTCGGCCCCGCTCTCTGGCTCTAGGGTTGGCAGCCGGCCGTCCCCGACTGCCTGAGCCTGGACGGTGTCCTGTTGCTTTTGCTTTAAATCCTCTCGTGTGCTGCGTGCGCCCCGAAGACGCGGTCCGCACCCTGCCAGGGCCCCTCGCAGATCTGCCCACCCGCGTCCAGGGGTGTGCCAGCTCCAGGGGGCCCAGGAGCCCGCCTGCCCCGCCGCCCGGGGGGCCCTCCGCCCCTGACGGGGCACTGAGCGCGTGAAGGCGAGGCCTGCAGAGCCCCGCGGCTGAGGCCTCGAGGACCCCGCGCGGACTTCCCGCGACTTTCCACGGTCACCCCCTCTGTGCGGCCGGCTGTCCTACCCCCGGAGCTCCCCGAGCCCCACAGCACAGAGCAGCCCGGCCTAGGAGCAGGCCGTGACTCAGCCGGGGAGGAATGTATTCTTTGGCATCTGCTCCGAGGAGCCGGAGTTGGCATGGCCTCCAAACACGTGGGAGTCCAGGCCGGACGGCTCTGCGTCTGTCACCTCCCCCAGGGCGGGGAGGCTTCAGAGGCCCTGGGGGCCCACATGGGCCCGGCCCTGGGACCTGCTTCTCCAGGGCTGGCGGAGGAGCTGCTTTTATAGGATTAACAGCAGCACCTGGGAAGCTGGGGAAGCAAGAGAAATGGAAATTCAGGGTGATTTTGCCAAAGGCCATTTAGGCTTCTGTCCTGTGACTTTAAGATCAGGTTAGTGAAGCACTAAATCTACCTCCGACGACGTTCGGTGGGCCCAGTTCCAGCGGCCACACCTAGGGAGACACCTTCAGCGTGGGGCGGAGTCTCCGTGACTATGCGATGGGGCGCCACCCGCTGAGTCACCGAGTCTGAGCCCCACGCCTGCCCCGCTGCTGCGGGAAACTGGCCTCTCCTCCCGAGGCGGACCCGGCCTGACCCCGTCTTCCCACGGAGACGGAAGCTCGTGGAAGCTGCCTTCCGCGGTAAACAGCCAATCCCAGGCTCCCGATCTCTGAGTGAACGCGTAGACGAACAAAGCAACGAGGGAGTGAGCGCGTATGAGAAGCTGCCCTGGCAGCTGGGAGAACTTGGAACAAGAGGCTCAGGAGAGAGGCCCTGCCCCAGCAGCAGTTCCCCCGCGTGGAGCCATGGGCCTGTGCCTCGTGACCACGTTTTCCGTGTTAACTGGCAGTGAAGTTTCATTCCCGTAACTCATCAGCGCCAGGGTGACACCCTGCACCCAGTGGCAGGTCTAGGCCCAACGCAAGCACGTGAGTTCAGGCTCATTTCCCCCAGCCACCTCGTGTCCCTTCCTGTCCCTTCAGGTGCCGCCTGGCCCCACCCACGGTCCCCGCTCCACCTCCGAATGCTCTCAGACGGCACCGAGGCACAGGGGCTGACAGCCTCAAAGAACCGCCGGGCCCCCGCGGCGTG
>NC_041232.1:87789726-87880710 GCF_002837175.3 Physeter macrocephalus | reverse complement strand
TGGACCGGCTGCGGGGAGCCCCAGGTCGTGGCCCATCTGCCACCAGCATCAGACCCAACACGGGGGGCCGCGCGTGGCCGTTCCGATCGTGTGGGCCGGCTGGCTGGGCGCACGGTCTTGAAGACACTATGTGTGGGCAGGAAACCCAGTGAGACTCGGGCCCCAGAACCGGAACGAGCCCCTCGTGCACCAGGAGCCCATGGGAGAGCGCTGCTCCCGCATTTCAGGACCTACACTGGCTGCCCCCGGGCCGACCACCAGGGGCGCAGGTCAGAGCCCTGCTTGCGCCCCTGCACCTCCAGCCGCTGCCACCCTCAGGGTGAGTCCTTTTCAGAACTGAACTTGACTGGCCTTCTCCGTCCAGGTCACAGCTGACTGTACTCAAGAGGCAAATCCTGAAGCAAGCAGGCAGCTCAGGGCGAGGCCCAGGCCCAGCTTCCACAGGCCCCCTGGGGCTCACCCCCTCCTCCTGCAGAGGCAGGCGACCTGCGTCCAGCCAGAGCCCCAAGGGTCCCGACGCAGGACCCCCGCGGGAGGGCAGCCCCACGAGCAGGAAGGCTCAGTCAGCACAGCTGTGCTGCTTCTCGCGTTGTGGTCGCTTCTCCCTGGACTAATTTTAGCCGCTGTGACAGCAGGCAGCAACTGTAACACAGTCTGATGGGCCAAACTAGTGCCGTCCCCGAGAGCGCCGTCACTGCTTCCACAGCAGCAGAGACCCTGGTACGGCAGTGCCAACGAGGCCACCTGCAGGCCCCGGACCCGCCTGCTCCCCTGCGGCCCTCTCAGGGGGTCGCGAGCCCCTCCCAGCCCTGCGGCCGAGCGGAAGCCACGGAAGAACCAGCCCCGCAGTGGGGTTGTGGTCGGGTCCATGCGCCCTGTGAGCCCCGTCCGAGCTCCGTCTCTGCCCCGTGGGAAGGCGCCCTGACGGTCACTTCCCAGCCCACGGGGAAAAAGCTCAGGCTGGATGACCAAGACCTTGCAAGCCGCACTGGCTCAGGACCCGGAGGGGGCCGGGGCACAGCGCAAAGGGCCAGGCTGCCAGGTGATCGAGGGAGCACAAGAGGGGCATGTGTCAGTGACCCGAAGAAATGGGAAACCTCTGGTCCAGCTGCAGCTGACCGCGGTGACCGCGGTGACCGCGATCCTGCTACCGTCCCTACGGGTCATTTTTCCAAGTTGGGATGTTAGAATGGAAGCTGAAGCTGCATCCAGATGGATAAGTCGGAATTCCGCTGGAAGGTCCAGTGCTGGGAGCTGAGCGCTTTCTCTGCCCTGGGGGTCTCGCTCTCCGTCTTCCTCGCAGAGAACCCACTATATGCCGCCCGGGCTGGTTTCTCCATTTCCAGTCAGCAGCGCCCGCCTCGTCCCCGCCCCCCACCGTGGCCTCCCCGAGCTCTCCCCCGTCCCTGCGTTTGGCACAACTGTCTCTTCAACCCAGAGAAGCGAGCGCCTGCTGTTTCAAGTGTGGTTCAAATCAGCAGTGAACCGTTCATCGAAGCCGCGCTGACAAAGACCCAGCTACCGCGCCGACTTCACTTAATTACGAGATGAAGTCACTTATAAATTTTCAGAGCTCAGAAAACAGTCCCGAACAATGACAGGCCGTTCACGGGAGGCTCACAGGCGCTCGGCAAGCAGAGTGCCAGGGCCCCCGCGCCACCCGCTCGGGGCCCCCGGGAAGGATGCGCCTGGGCGCCAGGCCGCCCGCTGGCGGGGCCGAGAGCCGGGCCAGACGACGGATCCAGGTGGCGCCTTAGTAGGGCGGGGCCCCCGCAGGGTCAGCGGCTCCTCCCGCCCCGCCCCGCCTCCCGGCCAACAGGGTCTGCGTGGTGTCGCAACTGTGGCTAGGAGACAGCGGGCCACGAGCCAGGACTGACCGCTGCTGGACCGCAGCCCCCGATGAATGAATTTACGGCTTCAGGTGAACGCCCAGCAGCTCTGAGGCTCCCACACGAGCTCACCACGGTGTCCGGTGTCTGTGGACACTCCGGAGCATTCTGTAGCAGCCAATTAATATTTAACAGCCCGCGTTTGTCACAGGCTGTGCGGTGGCTCCCGGGGGCTCTGCACGCCGCCCTTGAGATTTTCTGGAGACGAGCAGGAGCTCCACGTGGGCCAGGTGTGCACGGACGCACACGCAGCACACACCGACGCACACGCACATTCGCACTCAGACGCACGCACACACGCTCTCCAGACTTGCTCTGGAGTTCTGTAGCTGGTTCGGAAGATCTCATTTCCTGGCTGACAGCAGGAGTTTCATGCGTCAGGCTCCCTATTTTTATCGTTTTCATCTGTGACGTGGTTCCAAGCACCCATGGATGTGCTCACATTCAAAGTGGTTCTTTCCTATTAAAATAATCGCGCTTTCATCCTGACCCACAGCTGTCTGGCCCATATGGACCAGAGGAGTGTCTGACGGGCACGTGCACAGAGGAGGGGAGCCGCTCTCAGGCCTGCGGCTGAACCCGAGAGGCCGTGGCGAGCAGAGAGCTGGCGGAAGCATCAAGTTTACTGCGAGACCCACCCGTCCACTTGCTGTCCTCCTGGCCTGCTGTGCCTCTCCCAAGGCCAACGCAGAGCCCTTCCTGCTCTAAGGCCACCACACAGAGAACCTGCCAGGAGCCACCCAGCGCCTGACACTCATTTCAAGGTGGGTCCTGCTAACATGGCTTTAATTCTGCAGAGACAAGGTGCCCCTCCTGTTTGAACTGAAGAGCTTTTTCCCTGTGTGGACACATGAGCATCTCTACACACACAGAGTTCAGTTAGGGGGGAACCAGGACCAGCTTGCCGGGTCCACCCAACTTCTCCCTGCTGGGGAGCCTGAGTCCAGTCTTCTGCCAATCTAACGAACCTCCTAAGAAACCCGTACTCTGTGCTGGACTTGACCTACATTTTTAAAACAGGAAACGTAGAAATAAAATCAGAGACTGACGAAGAAACAAACTTTGCCCTTAGTGTTCCATTTTGTGACACTTAATACAAGAACATGGAAACGAGTCTTTGGCTAAGACCGTCTCTCGTGTGGCCAAGGCGTATTCCTCCCAGGCCCCAGGCCGGCACATGGCCTGGCCGGGGTCAGACGATTTGAAAATGACAATTTCAAAGCCCACGGGACTCACACTGGGGCCCTGCTCTGACGGCACGTGGGATGCAGCGGACTGTGGGAGTAACTTTGCCTTTTTAAAAACATGCCGTTTCAGTGAAAATGGGAATATTTAAGGTTTAACCTGGAAGAGAAACATCCGTTATTTAAAACATGAAGTTCATTTTAAGACGAGTAATTTAAATACTTCACATGTTCCACTGCAAGGGTTTTCTGCCCCTGGCACGTCCTACTATCTGTCAAAATAATATTTATAAAATGACCTGTCATAACAATGACCTCTCTTAGCTTCAACCTAAACTAAACAAAATGTGCTAGTCCATTTTCAAGGTGTAAGACCTGGTGAGTTTCCTACACAGAAAAGCGTTTGTTTTTAGCTGCCACGCTCACCTTCGCACTTGCACGGCAGGGTGGAGGGAACGACTGCGGCCCAGTTGACTCGGTGCTGAAACTCCCACAGCGCGAGCCCACGGCGGCAGGCGTGTCGCACAAAGGACCGGTTAATGGAGGGAAATTACTTTCCACTAAGTTTCGAGATGGTACAAACATACACCGAGCAAGAGATCCTTGTGCACAGCGCAGCAGGCAACTTAAAGGGAAATCATGCATTTCACCCAGACGTAAAATTTGCATCTTTACACAATACCCGAAGGAACTCTGCAGGAAGGAAAAAATCCAGCTCACAAGCTGGTTCCACGTTTTTCAACCCCAATTTTCCCAGTACTGGATTAACTGAAGAGACTGCGTCGTGTGAGCTTTCGGTCTCCAAAACCACAGGAGAGCTTTCCCCACAGGGCGCCGCCTGCGCCCCACCCCCGCCCCGGCCCGGGAGCGGGGACGGGCCCAGGGCATGCGGTCAGCTCACGGCAGACCAGACCTCAGCTGGGCAGGGCCCAGGCTGCGCTCCTGAGCCCTCCTTCCCCGGGACGGCCTCTCTGAACTCACTGGAAACACTGCACGACGGACGGGGGCAGGGGCCACCCCCCCAGGCGTACGAGGCAAGCAGTGGGCCTGGCCCTTGGTGTTTATCACCAGTGCCCAAAGGGCGGCCTCGGGCAGGGCCCGGACGAGGGCTGACGGAGGTGCTGTGCGGGCCGAGGGCTCTGCCTGCCAGACGCCCACACGTCCACGCGACGGTCACCGGCCTGCCGTCGGGCCAGCCCTGCCCTGGCACCGGCTGCTGCTGAGGGACCGGCCACCACCGCCAGCCACGGGACGATCGTGAGTCCCGCTGGGCGGGGCGGGCCCACAGCAGGGCCGAGCTGGCCACCTGTGCTGACCAGAGCCCAGCGTCCCGTGGAGGAGAAGGAGGCTGGAAGCCCGGCTCGGCGAGGCCACGCCGCCCCGCCCTCGAGTGCGCAGACGGGGTGCTCGCGGCTCCCCAGCTGCGTGCGGGGCAGGGGCAGCGCTCAGGGAGCCAGCGCCCCCCCAATCCAGAGCGCCCGCCCAGAGACAGAGCCGTCTGCAAAGCACAGCAGGAGGAGGGGTGGCCGGGAGGACGCGGACACGGGGTCGCCGGTCGGAGCCATCTGCCTGCGAACCGGGCGCAGACGCTGGGCCCCAGAGCTCGGGCCGGCGTGCCCTCCGTGGCCCTCTCGTGGCCGGGCCCCCCTGCTCACGGGGGGCAGGCTGCGCAGCGGGCGCACCTCCCTACGTCCCCGTGCTGGGCGGTGCCCCAGGAGGATGACGCCCGGAAGACCCTCCCTGGGGAGAGCTCGGCCCGAAGACGAGGACAGGGCTCTGCACGGGGCAGAGGCTGGGGTCTGCCAGCGGGAGGGAGACCGGCCCCGAAGCCAACGGGCATCCGTGACTCAGCCGCCCGTGGTGTGGCCCCCAGGAGACCACGGAGCCCCCGGTCAGAGCGGAGGGCAGGCCAGGGCCACGGATTTCCCTGTTTTGTCATTTTTATCAAAGACGGTGGTTTCTCACCATTATCTCCGTTACACCGTCTGGCCCGCCCCCTCCCACCTACACCGCGTGTGAGAGTTCTGACAGCTGCGACGGGGCCGGAGTGCCGACGCATAGCTCTGAACTGAAACGGCCCGGCACACGGCTCTGCCCTCAAAAGACATCAGGAAAACCTCCCGGGATAGTGCAGAAACCACAGCAGAATTATGGACAATCATCAGAGGTTCTGTGCCCGAGGCGACTTTTATTCTAAAATTTCTGCAGCCTGGAACACAGAAGCCAAAGCTCCTGAATTAGAAGATTTTTGGAGGCTGACGATGTTGTTTATTGCTCTGAAAAGGTTTCCACTGCTGAGCTACTCGCGGACTTTATCCCCCAGTGACTGTACCGGCTGCAGGAAAACTTGAACTGCGCTGTCCTCAGTTCTGCTGGCCGATGAAACTCTAAAACAGGTGTTTAAAAACCAATGTGCCATACCTGAGATCGAGTGTCTGCGCCGTGTGTCAGCACACAGCAACCAAACCCCAGCTCTCTTTCCCATTATTACTACTGGCAACTTCACTGCATTCTCAGGCTGACACGGCGCGACTCCACTGAACACCCTTACCAAGACCACGCAGGCGCAGGCACCTCTTTGCTTTGGGAGGAACGTAAATGGCAAACCCCCCGCTCGGTGCCCTGAGCTTCCGCAGAGCCCACTGTGTCACGGGGACAATGGCAGCAGCTCCCGCGACACAGGTGTGTCTACCAAGAGACCGTCCAGGCCTGTGTGCGCGGCTGGCCCAGAAGGAAACGGCCGCCTGCCCGGACGCTGCTGGAAGAGCAGAGGGCAGCTGCCCGCTGCCCGGCTGCCCCATAAAAGATTAATCCGCCCCACGGGCAGGTCAGCGGCGCGCGGCTGCCGGAGGACCGGGGTCCGGGCTCGGGTCAGAGCTGCGTCCGAGCGCTGTCTCAGCTCCTGGGGTAGGGGACGGGGTCCGGGCTGGAGCAGGGCTGCCGCTATCGGGCAGTTCTGACCCTCAGCTCCTCACTGGGCCCAAGGAATTTCTTCCGCTAGCATCTATTTCTCTGGCTTTTGTGAAAACCTTGGCTTCCAGGTTAACGATCCTGTCTCAATCCGGTTTCCATAAGAAAAAATGGAGCAAAGCTTTGGGTAAAACAGAACATGCCGTGGACACCAGATAAAAGAAAGCACTGCTGTTTGTCCGCAGTATTCAGACACCCCCAGGAAGCCTGTTTCTTGAAATGCTGATGCTTCTGGACCCAGGGGTGCGGGGAGCTACAGGAAATGAAAAGTGATAACAGCCGACTGGCTGATTGTAACGATCTGGAAAGAATGACTGGTTCCTGGTGTGTTCCTTCCTCGCTGTCAGCTCAGACGTCCTACATAATAGAAGAATACCTGTCCTGGCCTGTGGGGGCAAACCTGAGCCTCAAAGCCGACCACCCTAAAGAGAGGCCCCCGCACCGCGCAGGGCACGAGGCCGGGGCCGGGACCCTCCCCTGGGCCGGCCCGGCCTCCCGCTCCCCACTGCCCGGGCCAGGGTGGTCTCCGCACCCCACCAGTCACCCGGCCGGACGGGGTTACACCGGTCACTCATAACTGACAGGAACACAAATTACAAACCCAAAGTGCTGTTTAGGAATTGACAGGCCTCCACCGAGTCTCACGTTTCTGCGACCTATTAATTATTCACACGGGCCTGGCCTCCCGTGTGACGGGCTAGATGCTATCGAGCAGGTTATTTTGGTAACTGGGTAAACAGAGCTTCATCCTTTGACCCCTGGGTCAGAGATCGTGACGACCCCCGGCTCACTCCCCCAACCCCCACGGGGCGGCAGGAACCGGGGACCTTCCCGGAAGGGACCTCTGCGCTCGGGACAGGGACCAGGCATCAGGGATGCAGCGCAGCGGGCAGGGAAGGGTGACGGCCGGGCCTGGACAGCAGCCCAGGAGGGTAGAAGGGAGACGGGGACACAGCAGGAAAGAAAAGCAGAAAAACGAAGGGAACAGAAGCGGCCTCCTGGAGCTGCAGTTTTCTCTTGGGAGGGAAAGGGAACACAGGGACCCAGGAACCCCTCTGGGGACACGCACTCTGAGTTATCAGCAGAAACACCGGAAAGGCAAACTCCACGCAGCCCGACGGCGCTCTCTGCTCTCCCTCCCCAGGGAGAGGGTGGGGGAGTCTCCCTCCTCGGCCCAGACCCGCCGACGGCAACGGCAGGGAACCAGCTGCGGCTGCTGCGGGCGCTGGGCGCAGACGCGGGGCGGGCTGGGAGAGTGCATGGAAGGGAGGGCCCCAGACGCGCCCAGACACCTGGCCCCCGGGCGGAGGGGCCGCCGCACCCAGGGACCCTCGCCCACGGGCAGACCAACGGGCCGAGGAGGCCGGGAGGGGCTCCGCAGTCATGCCGCGGCCAGTCGGTGTGAGCCCTGCAGCTCAGGAGACACAGAACGACGGTGTGAAGCACCAGCTCTGATGGCTGCGGGTCGGTCTGTCCTGCTGGCACCACCGGGAAAGGCCTTTGCATCCCCGTCGGAAGCTCCCGGGGCTCCTGCACCTTAAACCAGCGAGCGGCCCGTGGATTTACACGCACACCCGGGGCGCTGGTGGCAGAAGGTCTGGACCGAGGACACGAGGGGCCCTGGGCGCTGGGAGCCAGGACACCCCACCCTGCCCCCAGCCAGACGCCTCCCACCTGGGAGGAGTCTACGTGTGTCTGAATCCTTTGGCAGTAGGGAAAAGGCACGATTTTAAAGTTCAGGGAAATCCCACACTCCCTTCCTCCCTGGTCCCATCATTACAAAGTCAGCAGAGGCCAGCGCAGATCCCGGGGCCCCGGCGCTCGCCGTGGCCGCATCACAGGCACACCCGCCGGTGGAGCCGGGGGCCTCGAGGAGGACGGCCTGCGCCCCCCCCCAGCTCCAGCCCGCGGGCGAGGGGAGCCAGCGCCCGATAGGGCCGTCACGGCAGCCTCGGGGGCCCAGACGCACCCGCGGGCACACCCACCGGGGCCGTCAAGGACTCTGGAGAGTCTGGGTGGTGGACGGTCTGGAATGCTCACGCCCGGCAGGACGGCCTGCACGCCCCCCAGCTCCAGCCCGCGGGCGAGGGGAGCCAGCGCCCGATAGGGCCGTCACGGCAGCCTCGGGGGCCCAGACGCACCCGCGGGCACACCCACCGGGGCCGTCAAGGACTCTGGAGAGTCTGGGTGGTGGACGGTCTGGAATGCTCACGCCCGGCACCAGCCCCCGAACGATGCTGGGCGAGCCCCGTACGCATCTGTGTCCCCACATGAAAACGGGGGACAAGAGCACGTGAATGCAAAGTCCTTTCCTAATCTGAAATTGCAGTCTGATTCTGCCGGGAAAGAAGGTTCTGCATTTCGTCGCGTCTCCTGGACCCAGAGGAGGGGGCCGCGGAAGTGGAGGCAGCTCCGCCGGCATCTTGGATGCTCGGGAAATGCAGGAGTCCTCCCTGGGCCCGGCAGGGCCTCTGTCCTACACGAGGCCACTGCCCCGGACTTCACGACAAGCTGGGGATGCAGAAGGGAGTCGATGAGCCGGCTGTCCTAGGAGGGCAGTGAAAGCCCCCGGGGCAGAGTCCACAGGACCGCGGGCCTCCGCCGAGCTCCGTGGGACAGCGGCTCCGAGGGACGGCCTGGATGCCCCGGAGCCAGAACCCGCTTCCCTCGGACCAGCTGACCGCACAGCGGCCGGTCGGAGCGGCTCTCTCCCCACCATGGGGAGCAGCCTGGGGCCGAGGCTCCGGGCAGCCGCTGCCGTCGGAGGATGTGCTAAAATAACTCACGGCGCAGAATAAGACTCTGTGGTTACTGGGCTTTCACGGCGACTGAGAGAGTTTTCTGTTTTCATCTGTTTTATAATCACGTGCAAATTCTATTTTTATCCAGTTTGTGCTCCACTAGCTGAAAAAGAAAACAAACCCCAAAGCCCCTCTTTTTACCCGCTTACCTCACCTTGCACACAGACTCCCTCTACTGCAGACAGATCAGAGAACTCTCCAGTACTAAGCCTCTTGCGGGAGGAATGCTGGTAGAGGCTGACATTTCTGTTGGGCCTGGTTTCCTCTCGCGGCTCAGCTGCGCGGCAGGGGGAGGAGCCTTCACTCTGCTTAAACCCAGAAGCAGCCTCTCCCATCCTGCCATCACTGAACTCGCAATAATTTTGGAGGATTCACTCTTCAGATATTTCCAATGGGGTTTCAAGTTTCAGGATTCCTCCACAAGTCTCAGTCCTCTGCATCCCGTCTACACTGAAAGATTAACCCCACCCTGTGCCCAAGACACCTGCCCGGTGGGAACGGGAGCACGGCGCTGTGACCCTGCAGGGTGCGGGCTCCTTGTCCTCCCAGAAGAGGCGGGGCAAGCCCTCATCCCCAGGACCACAGCCACCAGGCCAAGGACAGGGACGGCCCCCACGCAGGGCCTCAGTCCCGCGCTTTGCGTCTCACGACAGGAGTGTCCACGTGGCACGAGGCTCCCTGCCCCCCAGGACCAGCGCCCCTCGCCAACATAATTTACGAGAAACGGGGGCTTTTGGCCATTACTTCTCTGCCGCTTTACTTTCACTCCTCCTCATTGAACAGGCTACTTCCTCGCCTTCGTAACGTCTCTTCCATTCAGCCGCAACGCACTTTCTTCCAGTGGAAACCGTAGCAGGAAGGGACTTAAACACCGTTTATGGACTTGGCTAAGCGCAGGCATTATCCGACCTGCCTCCCCCGGGAGGGGACCTGAAAGGGCTGCCGGCTGCTGAGTGCCGCTGAGCCCACTCTGCGTTTCCCAAGTCAAGCGGCCAACCAAGCGGGTATTAACTGGCGTCGAGCGCACAGCCTCCGATGTCGCCCTAACGTCACCCCGCAAACTCCAGGCCCTGACTGCCGCGTTGGCGGACAAGCACTTGTCTCTGCGCCCTCCTGCCCTCGCAAGCTTTATTTTTATTTATCTAAATGGAATCAAATACAAACATGGGGTGCCCTGCTGCTTCCCCTCCGGCTTGCACCAGTCCCTAAATGACAGGGCTGGGGAGAGGATGGGACAGGCGGGGGCACAGATAGACGGGGGAGAACCGTCTCCATCAGCGCCGTACGGCTGCAGTTCCGGGGCAAGAGGGCAAACTCACGTCCAAGGGGACAGTCACAGGTCACATCACAGGGGTTTGGCGGGAGAGGCTGGGCTGGTGAGGTGACACGTATGACCAAATGCTAACGCCTGCAGGACAGCCTGTCTGCG
Source organism: Physeter macrocephalus (assembly GCF_002837175.3). NCBI lineage: Eukaryota > Metazoa > Chordata > Mammalia > Artiodactyla > Physeteridae > Physeter > Physeter macrocephalus. Next base: position 87,870,437 of record NC_041232.1, on the reverse strand, counting down.
AGTTCACGTTTATCTCCTGGGCTGGAGGAGGGCGACAGGTTTGGGATGGCGGGCGCGGCCTGGACACCAGCTCTGAACGCGCTGGCTCTGACGCCAAGTACACCCATCACCCCGGGGTGCCTGAGGCTGGGGAGCCCCACCGACAGAGCCCCGCCGGCTCCCCGCGAGGCCAGAGCAGCCCCTCCCCGATGCCGCCCTGGCCCCGACACCCCACGGCAGGTCCCCACTCCTCCTGCTCCCAGCTGAGAAGCGAAGTGGCGGGTCGCAGCCGGCCCCCCAGTGCTGGAGCTGGTGAGCAGACCCAGGGCCCAGCAGGGCGCGTGGGCCGGAGAATCGCCATCTCTTAGGGACCCCGGGGAGGCTTATTTTGGGAGCCACCGCCTCAACCGGTCCAAGGCTTCAGAGAGGAAAGGGCGGAGTCTTCAAAAGTAGCCTCTGAAAACCCCAAACCAGAGGCAGCAGCCGTGCAGATGGACTTGGCTTTGGACAAATCTTAACGTGGCCCAAGGAGACCTTGATCGAGGCTCTGTTGACAGCCGCGGGGAGACGTGCTACGAGGATGGTGGCCACGTTTGGGGAAGCGGCCCCAGGAGGTGGGCGGCCACGGCCAACGCAGGAGGGGAACGGAGGCCGCGGTTAGAGCAGGGCTGCACGCGCTTCCCATCTGTCCCCGTCTGTGATCTGGGGGATGGGGTTAATTCTGAGCAGAGGGTTGGGCAGAGGTGAGGTGAGCTCCCTTCCCCTCGGGGCTGGAGAGGGCAGGGGGCCCCTGGATTCGATTCTCTGACTCTCCCCGGAGCAGAGGCGCCAGGGGGAGTCCTCTGCCTGTCCGTGTGTGGCGTGCACGGCACCCAGCGTGTGATGTACGCTGTGGAACGTCTGTGGCAGGAACGATGGACAAAATGCAGTGCAGCTGGATTAGAAATCGAGGGGGAGCTCCTCAGCAGAAGCTTCAGTCCTTGGTTCTAATAACCCTGAACACTTATTTCCACAGATTTGTTAAAGAAAAGGTCCTCAAATATAAAGCACTTTTATTTCAGAGGTATATTTCTTTTCTTTTAAATTTTCCTATTCCAGGACACCTTAAAACGAGATAGCACCAAGGTCAAGTCTACTAAGAGGTCCAGACAGCAGCCCCCAGGCCCCACCGCCCGCCGGCCACCATCCAGGCAGCGAGATGGACCCTCAGCGTGGCCCGGGGCGTCTTCCTGGACACACTGTCTCCCCTTGGCTTCTCTTTTCCCTCTTTCCCATCTTTTCTGAGTCAAACATGACTGCTCAGGGACACATGGGGATAAAGGGCATTGTCCGTCGGGACAAAGCAATAGCCAGGCTGTACCGAGGTCACCTCAGTTACCCACCAGGAAACACATGCGAAAGCTACAGCCAGAACGGCTATAGCTTGAATAAGGCCTGCTGGTGACACCACCCAGGGGAGTCCTTCCAACCCCGCGGGGCTGGTCGCGCCCCACAGCCTTCAGGGTATCGCCTGCTCCCCTAGAGCAGCCCCACCGAGAGGAACCTCAGGTGTAACGATCACAGCTGGTCTATGAGCTCCAGAAGCAGCTACGGTGGAGCAGCTCCTCTCATTGTACCGTTATACGTATTGAGGAGAAAACTGGGCCTTGACTATGTGTAAGATATTTAGCTAAACTGGTTGGGAGATGAGAATTTTTTTTTTTACAAAGACAGAAAATGAAACGCGCTGTTAGCTGTTACCGCAAAGTGGCCTTTGGATTAAACCAGCCCCCGCTGCTGCCCCTGCAGCAGGGACAGGACTCGGGGTCAGAGCAGAGTGGATACCTGCACACTGGGGTGTCCTCCGGCCAGCGCCTTCACAGCCCCCCGGCTCCCCTCCGTCTCGTAATGAGCTCTGTGGTGGGACTTGGGCTGCACCTCGATCCTCAGCTCGTACGGTCCTGAGTGTGACGGCAGCTGCCAGTCGAGGGCAGGGAGAGACGGGCTGAAATGGAACACAGAGCATTAAGCATTCATGCCACGGCTTCCCGCAGACCACAGACCCACCTGAGACTCTGGGGCCCTGGGAAGCAGCTCATCCTGCCCGGCTTGCATCTGAAAGTCCCATCGATAAGGATGATGGCCTGACACAGCCAATGGCAACCCGGTCGTGATGGACGCCCAGAGCCTTGTCAGGCCTTCATGAGGAGGTTCCGAATAAGATGGAAACATTTTCCCACACGACCTCAAAATATTTTCCTTCCTTCATGATAGGCCTATAAATTATTTAACCTCCCTAATAAGATAGGTTCCAGAATTAAAGACCTTTTCAGAATCACAGTTCTATCAGCCTGGCCTCAGAACCGGGCGGCCTGGTTCCGATCCCCTCTGTCCCACGCGCGCTGGCCGCGGGCAGGGGTGAACCGTCGGGGGGCCGCCGGGCCCCTGATAAAATGGCGGGTTTGCAGCAATCTCGCCCAGCCCCCTATATCCCGCGATCCGTGCACGACAACTGGGCAGCCGCCCACCCAGGGCGCAAGTGAGCTCCGGCCAAAGATCCACAGAACCAAGAGAGCGGCCCTGGGGCCCAAGGCGGATTTGTAAGCCGGGTTTGTCGCCTGGAGGCTGAAGAGGGGAGAGGGGAGTGAGCCGGGCCCTGCCGGAGGGGTCCACGAGGCCCACGACAACCTCAGATCTCTGGGGCACCGACAGCCTCACTGTACAGACGGGAGACGGAGGCCATCGGCCACCTGAAACCAGGTCCACGTGAGGACAAAGGTCCTGCTCTCCCTACAGAAGGTGCTTCAGGGTCCTGACCTGTAAAAAGACAAAAGGCTGACCCCCTAAAGCCACAGTCCACAGGCAGAGGCCGCCAGGTCCTCACAGGAGCTGGGGTCTGGTCCACCCACTGCCTTCCTACAACGAGAGCCCAGTGGTGGGGGGTGGCTCTTGGTCCCCACGGTGGCAGCCCCTCCCCCTCCCCTCTCGGATGCAGAACCTGACCCAACAGAGAGGCTGCTCGTCAGACCTCAGAGGTGTCTGGAAGCCAACCCCGGGGGGCAGGGAGGGGTGCAGAGCAGGAGTAGTATGGGCCACCCTGCCCCCGCAGAGGCGGACGGGAGGCGCCCACGTCTCGCCCTCCGCACACAGCCCTGAAGGTGCCTTCGCTCCCGGGGGCTCCACCGTCTGGGCGCCACTGTCCCCTCGCCCCGCTCCGCCTGTCGCTGATGGGTCCGTTTCCGCGCACACAGCAGAGACACCGTGCGTGCTGGCGGCTTGTTTGGGACGGGTGGCTGGGAAGGGTGGGTTTTGTTTAGAGGCCCAGACACACGGATGCAGTGCTCGTGGCGTCTCAACCTGGAAGGAGTCGGTCCACTGCTTCCCCGAAACGTCCCAGCTGCTCTGCCTCATCTCAGACTATGAATCAGGGGTGATTTTTAAAACACAAAACAATAGATAGAATAAAGGTACTTTTTGAAAGGAGAAAAAGCCCAGAAATCAGCTTGAATTGGAATCAAACATGTCATTTCTAAAAAACGTGCAAAATACTCCTGGAAAGGACAGTATATTTCGGGGCATTCGTGGTTTTCCAGTGACGGTAGAAACGGAATCATCTCGCCACGCACGTGCAGTTACTGCTGAGTCAGCTTTGCGGGCACCGTGTCCACCCTCGGGTTCTGCAGCCCGCGGGGCTCCTCTGAGAGCACGCGGCGGCGCTGAGAGCCTGGCGGGACGCAGGCCGCGCACACCACATCCCACTAGAAAGTCTTCACTGGGTGCCAGGGACACCGCCAGCCCCGATGCCACCCGGGCGGACGGGCCTCCCAGTGGGCCTGAGCTCGACCTTCGAGCAGCAAATCAAAGGCTCTAATGTGAGAAGAGGCTGCATCTGTGTCGATGCAGCGAGAAATTTAAAATCCTAACTGGATCCGCCGCAGATACAGTGAAGTGGGCCTGTCCAACAGTCAGACGCCGGCGGAGGTGGGGCAGACCAGCGCCCCCCAGGGACCAGGACCTCCGTGCAGGCACGGAGGCCGCTGTGGAGTGTGTCCCTCAGCCCCCGTGTCCACCCTGCTGGGCCCTAAAATCACCGTCTGCGTGGGAGGCCCTCCAACCCTGGGGAGCCCCTCCTCCAGACTACGTGTCGGATGCCAGCACCAACTTGCACGTTGAAAACCCTCTATTCAACGGCCAACCTAACCCCAGGTTTCTTCAGGAAGCGAGACCGCAGGCGGCAAGGGCTGCTTGTCACCACCCCCCCCCGGAACTCCGTCTGCTGTCTACATTCTGATTCCAGGTCAACAAGATGCCCCCTGCCTCCCGGTTCTCACTAAGCACAGCCTCGGAAAACTCAAGATGACGTGACCAAGAAGAATGGGATGGACACGTGTGTGCGCGGAGACCCCGAGATGCCCAGACAAGAGAAACGCCCAAGTCACGGGCTGAGCGCAGGAGTCCCCCGCCCCCCCAAACGCCAGGTGGCTTCTGAGAAATGTTAAACAGCAATGGGATGGGAGTCTTCCTGGTGGGCGAGGCTCCCTGATGCGTTTAGCAGTCTCCCGGGCTGTGGCGCTCAGAGCGCCTTCTTGACGTGGTTATCAGCGACACATGCGGCCACACCGCCAGGACGGAGGACCAGCGAGCCACGGGCTTCGAGCGCGAGCTCGGCCCTCGGTAACTAGCATCTTACGGGAGCTGCTCCCCGACCCGCAGACAAACTGCCCAGCTCAGCACGCCCCACCCGGAGGGGACCACGTCTCCGTTTAGAAGATCCAACGTGCTGATCTGTTCTGTTATCTTATACATACTGTTGACCTAAGTGAAAAGACCGTCCTTTGCTGTAGATAGAAAAGAAACAAATGAAAACCAAAATAAAAGTTAGGTTCATCTGACTCCCAGGAAATTACAAAACGAGAGCGTGCGACGGAAGGAGAAGCAAAGGAAGGATGGAAAGTGCAAGCTCTCGCCGTCCGCACAGGGCAAGCATCTTCTGAGCCGTTCTGCACTTGAACACGACAGAGGAATAGGTCTGGGGAAATAATCGGCTCCTGAATCACGGACAAAGCCAGCAACACAGTGTGCACACAGTTTCAAGTTAGAATGGTCCACAAAATAAATATTGTAATATCGACAATTAAAATTATCGTTTTGGGTTGGAAATTTTCAGCATGAATCTGGCAGCTCCACAAAAAATGTAAATGTATCTCTGATTCAGAGAAAAGGCCTAAGACTGGAAGGAATGTTTCAAGACGCAGCGGCCCCTGCCGCGAGGACGGTGATTCACGGCGGCGCTGTCCCAACCCAACCCCCTCACGGGCCCTGCAGCCGGAGCGTCATTCCTGGGGGTCACCAACGACCCGGAGAGGAGCCGCCACGGGGACCACATCAGGAGAATTCTCTCCTGGCCTCAGCCCAGGGCTGCTGAATAACTTCAAACTCACCTCCAACTTAATTTGATTTTTTAAAAAGTCACACTCAATGCAGCCAAGACAACACGCGGTTAAATTCGAATCTAAGATCCAGCTGATCTGTACAAACAGAAGCTATTTTACATTCTCTACACACACACACACACACACACACACACACACACACACACATATCTCATAATCAACCAGAGAAATTACCTCCACAGCTGGGCGTATATCTGTAAGTATTTTTACACAAAAGGGATAGATCTTAACAAAATAAAATATATAGTGGGATACCCTGGCTTTTTTAATGTAAAGATCACATGTTGAGCATTTTAGCATATTGTTCAAACATGGTTTGATCTCCGCGTCCCACCTTGTCCTGTATCTGACTGATCGGTGCCCTGTGGGTGGACCTGTGGGGTACTCCCTATTTGCTGCTCTTATCAACACCAGAGATGTGAACATCCAGCGTGAGATCCTGGTGGCCTTTCCGGCCATTTCGTCAGCACAGATCCACAGCCTCCGTCAAAGAGCATGAACCCCTGGGGCTCCTGACACCTCCCGGGGGTCAGGTCCCCTGCACGGCCTCACCCACACAGGGGCCCGACGGCTTTAATCTCTGCCAAACCACACGGGGAAGGGCGCTCCGAGGCTGCATCTTCCTGTAGCACTGTAACACGCCTCCATCACGTCGTAACAATAAACTGAAACACTCTGAACCCCCAGTGGTAACATCTCTGAAAGTCTCCAGGCCTCTCAAGCGTCCCCCGACCTCTTACATGCACTTGGCTCACAGCAACGTGGGACTCCAGGCCCCCCACACCCCAACTCCTGCTCCTTCGGGGTCTCCAAAGGCCACTCCGGGATGACGGCCACTGTCCTTCATACCAACTTGTCATTGTTGTGGACACTGGCTGAAGGGGACACAGATCTCTCTGCAACTCTCTGTGAGTCTGGAATTCTTGCAAATAGAAGGTGTTTCTAAATGGCTGTTGCGCACTCAGTACGTAAGGACCTGAATCACGTTCCTTTTGCTCCCGTTTAAAGAAGAGGCTGGAGGCCGCGTCTCACGCCCCCCCGACCCCGAGGAGCGACGCTGGTGCCCCGTGGGCGCTGAGTGCCTGCAGTTTCCACCCGTTACCACTGGCACCATCACCCCGCCCCCTGGGCCGAGGGGTGAACCAGGCCCACGGCCTCCCCGAGCCACCAGGAGCCCCGCTGTGAGTGGGTGTTACACAGCCTGGCTTGGCCTGGCCGGCCCTGGCCTCCAGGCTGGGGACGCCAGCTCGTGTGACACAAGGAAGGGAGTCACACGCCCTCCATCGGGGAGCCCCCCGGGGCCCCAGGCTGAATCCCCTGCTCTTGGAGCTGCTGCCACCATCCACTTCCCACCAGAAAGCCTTTCGTGTCCTATTGAATCTCTGCGCTTCCTTCATGCGGGAAAAGGGTGAAGGATCTTTTCTGACGCTTAGTTCACGGCCTGGAGCCTGGAGCCCACCTCCCCACGGGCTTGCAGAGCCCGAGACGAAGCTGAACTTCTCCCAGCCCGGGTCTCCCGCCCCCATCCAGGTCCTGCCCCAGCTGCCCGGGGCCCCTCCTCCCTGCCCGGCCACTGTGGTTGCCCGCTCGGGGCTTCCCTGGGTACCCGCGAGTCCAGGGCAGTCTTTCCAGCACACAAAGGATTTCACAGACAGCCTCCCGCACTTCAGCAAAAGCTGTGCCACCCCGGAGCAGGTGTTATGAGACTGCAGCTCTGACCTCGGCACCACCGACCGCCTGCACCCGTCTCGATACCAACCAAACCCGCCCCTGAGCAGGACCCAGGGACACCAGCTGACCTGCCAGTCTCCGCGGCTGCAGCCTGACAATGACATGTTTCTCCAGCACAGGAGACCCAGCTCGGAGCGCGGCCGACCGCGGGGACACAGACGGACGGAGGCCGTTCGCACTGATTCAAAACCAAGGTCATCGCGGGGCTCAGGGCTCCGGAGAGCCTCACTCAGTCCCCACCACCCCTCTGTGCTCCCGATGGCCAGCGGGGCGGGGCTCGGGCCGGGCCTGCTCACCACAGGCCTCTCCATTTAAACCACTTAATCGGCCACCGCTGCCACCACGGAGACGCCAGAACCCGCCTCTGAGGGAACGGCACGCACCACTTCGCCAAAACTCGGAGCCACATCCCAGCAAGGCCCCGATTCTGCACCCACTGGAGGAAAAACTGCGAACACCAGGGACAGAGGAGTGTGCCAGGTGACCCGGACTGGGGCCCACCGAGCCCCCCACAGCTGAGCGCGGGGAAAACAGATTTCTGCACCTGAGCCGATCGGGAGGCCTGGAGCTGGAATCCGACCACCTGGGAGAAAGTACGTCAGGGGAGTCTGGACACTTGCTCGGTGATACCAAGGGATTCTCTGAACTCACATATCGGCGTAGGGTACGGCATCTACCGGTGTCATGTTTCATTTCTAAAACTGGGCCCCCACCTCTGAAAGACACGCTGAACGTAGATGGGTAAGACTTCACGAGGTCTGGGATTTGCCGCAAAATAACGGGTGTGGGTGAGAAGGTGAGGCACGCGGACCACAGGTCATCAGTCAGTTAGGTGTGGGCGTGGCGACCCACGACGAGTCTCTGACTCGTGTACAGGTTTGGTTTTCTGTGATACAGAGTGAAAGAGCGAAGCTGAGAAACAGGCACTCAGGTTACCACGGTGATATTCCAGGGCCGGGAACTGTCAGGGATTCACTTTCCTAATTTGTTTATCGCCATTCAAAAGTATCCCACAGTGAAGGACATGAACCGTAAACCCCCCAAATCGTCTACTTTCTCACCCTCCTGTTCTCGCCCTGGCGAGCTCGGTGACTGTTCCGAGTCAGAGGCAGCGACTTCCCTAAACTGGCTGCACCCGAGCCTGGAGCCCTTCTGGAACCTTCTCCCGGAAAAAAGGGCCTTGTCCACTCAACGTCAGAGAACCCACGTGCACTGGGCGTCCCACCGCAAGGTACCACATACGAGAGCCTCAGCAAAGCCCCTGTGCTGTGAAGTTCTCCCTCCGTGTAGACACCCGGGGAGGGTGGCTGCTCTTTTGTTCAGATGGTTTGGGTAGAATCCTTTCAATGCTGAATTTTCTGAGACCTAAGGCTCATATGGACTCATCACTTAGAAGAAAACTGTAAAAGCTTTCCGGACTCTTCTGTTTCTAAAAGAGCTGAAGCTACAGACTCTGAACTTTGCAGGACTGAAGTCTGCCCGGATGAGAGAGAGAACCAGAGCAGAACGGGAAGGACTTCACCCCAACTTTAAAGGAACACGTTTTCCCAGGGTCGGGAGCCCATGGCCGGGAGCCCATGGCCGCCTAACGTACTTGCTTTGTCTTTTCCCCTCTAATTTTAAAAAAAGTTATCAGCTCAGTTCTCGGCTATTTAATCAAGCAGGGTCTCCGGGCCGCCAAAGGCTCCCGTGGGCCAAGGCTTGGCCGGGACCACACACCTCGCCCCAAGGTCCACCCAGCTCCCCCCGGGGCCCCCGACAGGCATGGGTGAGAAAGCTCCTCCCACGCCAGAAAGGTCGGCCTTCCTGGAGGGTGCCCTGGCGAAGCTGACCTCTCCACTGATGACCCCCCAGAGGCTACGGGCCGTGGGTGGCGTCCTCACCCGCCCGCCCGCCCGCCCTCCCAGGGAACAGCCCTCGGGGAGGGGCTGCCTGTGAGCCACGCAAGGCCACAGTCCTTTGGGGCTGGCCCTGCATGTCTGATGGGTCTGGGAGGGGTGGGAGCGGGGGGCGGCCTCAGACAGGAACTCATGCCCGGGGGGCTCGGGTGCTCACCCCCAGCTGTTGGGACCGGCTTCCTCTGCACTGTCACTCAGACGGCGCTGAGGGGACTTGGGGACAGGACTGGCCACGAGGAGGATGGCGGCCTGGAGGAGGAGCCCTGACCACTCCCGGAGGCTGGAAAAGTGCTTTTACGGAGACGCTGGTGGGTGAACAGGGGGCCGAGGGACACAGCCGGGCAGTAAAATGCAAGGAGGCCAGTGAGGTGAGAGGAGAGAGCCCCGCATCGGCCTGCCCACCCTCGGGGTGCTGTAGGCAGGGCACCCGCACCCCGAGATTCTGCAGCCAGTGCCCTGTCGTGAGGCCCAGGATCCCCTCCCCGGGAGGCCCTGCCTGGGTCACACCAGTGCCAGACCCCTCCTTGCTGCCACCTCGGCCCCGACTTGTCTCCGACTGGTCCCTGACTTGTCCCCGTGCCCCGGGGACGGGGGGGCATGGATGGGGTCCAGTGTCTGGTGCGTGTCCGGGAGGTGGGCAGCCCAGGAAGGGCCACCTGTCTGTTCCCCACACTCTCGGAGGCTCTGCCAGGCCCAGGTCTGCTCAGGGATCCAATTCAAACTCAGTCACGGAACTGGAACTTTCAGAACAAGAACAGCAAGGCCACCGTGGAGAGATTCTTTTTTTTTTCTTAATGATCGACTCAGGAATTTCATAAGAATTCGTTGCTTTTAGCGGCTCCACCGAACAGGGTGTGGAGAACTCCAAGGAGCTAAGACTTCCTTCCAGCTTTCTGGAAAACTGCCGTCATCCTTACCCTGTACCACTCACCCCCCCGCCCCCCCAAAACAGGCCAGTTTCACGTAAGCCTCTCAGGCCCTGCCGTCCAGACTTGCATCCGACCGTTCCCACCACCCTGTACCTGCACGGGGGGAGCCAGGCAGCCTCCAGGACCCCCAGGCAGACTGGACCCGGACCCTCTCCCCAGGGCGGACAGCTACCTGGGGTCTCCTCCTCGGCTCGCAAGAGGGCAGCATTTCTGCAGGGCCCTCCTCTTACAGAGCCAGCCCTCTGTTCTCCAGGAAAACAAGCCCTCCAACTCCTAAAACCTCTCCTGAGAGAAGACACGTCTAAGGACACCAGGTGCTCCTACAACTCAATGTGGGGGCAGCCCAGTGGGACAGAAAGAGCTCTTGTCCAGAAATCCAACTGAGGTGGAAAATCAGTTACTTTGGAGGAATTTCTCAAACTACAAGGGATTCTCCTCCTGACCCAAGACTAGACAACTGCATTTGCACCCAGTTCCTCCGTCCCCGGGGACCAGAACTGTCTAAACAAGGGAGGATGCTGCCTTTCCCTCACCTCCACTCTTGGAGTGGAAAAAAGGGCACAGGGAGGGCCCATGTCTTGGATGTGTGGGTGGATGGGTGGATGGATGATGGGTGGGTGGGTGGGTGGATGGATGTCTGGGTGGATGGGTGGATGGGTGGATGGATGAATGGATGGATGGATGGATTAAGTGGATGGATGGAGGGATGGATGGATGGGTGGATGGATGTCTGGGTGGATGGATGGATGGATGGATGGATGGATGGGTGGGTGGGTGTGTGGATGGATGTCTGGGTGGGTGGGTGGATGGATGATGGGTGGGTGGGTCAGTGGATGGGTGGGTGGGTGTGTGGATGGATGTCTGGGTGGACGGGTGGGTGGGTGGAGGAATGTTTACTTGGTGAAGACCCCCGTGGGAAGTTGAGCTCTGGATGGTCCCTGTGCTGCTGCACTGACCCTCACGTTTGTTACAGGGGCAGACGCCAGCATGTTAGTGGCTGTTACTAGGCCCCAAATGCCTTTTCAGATGCCGCCAGAGCCTGCCGCTAACCAGTCATTACAGAGCTTGAAAAAGCTCAGATGATACCTGCCACACTGCTTATAAAAACCAAGAAACAGAATCGCCGAGCTAGTGTAGGATGGGGCATAGATAAGCCATGAAACTGACACTCGGATTTGATTTCTACCCAGAGATGCCAGGACAGTCAGGGGGCAACTCCCAGAGTTCACCCTTAATCTGTTTTAATAGGGGACCCACAGAAAAACCTGGACAGTCATGAAATAGTAACCATTCCATTTCCAAACTCTAAGTTTAAAACAGACTTCAGTGGCTCAGGATGTAATAAATAAGCTGTTCTCAGATCATCTACGGGAATGTACCCGCACCAGGCACGTTGCTCCCCGAGGACTAGAGAAGCTCACAGCCCCAGCGAGGGTCTCGCTGAAACAGAGCTCAGCCTGTGTTCAGGCCAGAGGAGACCCCGAGCCCGACAGGCACAGCCCGCTGGGTGTTGCCCCCGCTGCCGTGCTCTCTGGACACCAAGAGCGAGCGACCGCAGCACCCCGGACTCCACCTCCCCCCACCCTCCGTAACATCTGGCTTGAGATAAAACAGTGGGACGCCAGTACCACCTACAGGTGCGTGTCCAGCCCCGATCGCGCCCCCGCAGTGGGGAACTCACGGCCGTCACTGGACCCTCCCAGGCTCGAGTCCTGCAGTGACCACACTCGCCCCGCACCCCCAGACTGGGCAACTGGAGCCTTACGACCTTTTGTCTTTTGTTTTGTATCTAGCAATTTCCAAGTGCCTCAGTTTCCCCAGCTGCAAAGTGAGACCCATCCACGCCGCCCGTGAGCTCGCTGGCCCCGAGCCCAGGTCCGCGGGGAGGGGTGCCGAGGCCACGGTGCGCGCACGTCCCGACCGCCCTGCCGAGCTCTGGGCTCAGGGGAAACAGGCATCATCACGGGGTGGCTGCCCTGCAGGTGGCTACGCTCACCTGTGGGAAGTGACTCTCGGAAGAAAATCAGGCGTCCCCAGGAGCCCCGGGGTTTCCAAGGCCTGACCAGTGCTTGAGCGGAATGGTCAGATCCCGGAAACAGCCCGCTTAAATCTACGTGAGGCCTGGGCAGGGAGAGGACAGAACCGCCCACCTCAACAAGCCTTTAAAACAACGTGGCCGGAGTGACAAGGGCGCCGTCGCTGAGAGCGCCGGAACGCGGCGCGTAATTAATGCACCGCTTCGGTGTGCCAGTCGCGCGGGCTTTCGCAGCCGGTGCCTGTTGGGTGCTCAGAGCACAGACCAACCTGGACGGGAAACCTCGGGGGAAACAACATGCGGTCGCTTCCTTCACCGAAAACCAGCTAGCTCAGCGCTGTGGGTCAAGCCCCAGCCTCCAGAAGGTATTTTAGAAGCATTTATTTAAAAAGCAAAGCCCATCATGACATATAAACACATTTGTGCTCGTTAATTTTCACGGAGGGCCGAGTTTTAAAGGTAGACAACGCTGCCTCACGGTTACATTTCAGTCTCCGGCAGGACCGATCCCTCGTTTCCCCGGAGGCCCAGCCCAGGTGTGCTGCAGGTGCACGGGGTCCCCGACGGGCACCCCACACTCTCCCAGGAGGCAAATGTCTGAGCGGAAAGCAGTTCTGTTGTGTCTGAGGTCACTCGTGCGTCTCGTCACTGGACACTTGCTCCCGGTCGGGTCTCCTCGCGGTTTGGGAAATCTCAAGACTGGAGACCCGGGAAGGGGCCCCGGGATGGGAGACCCCTGGGCGCAGCAGCCCCGCCTTCACACGCACATGGACGGACGGCCCGGCGGGAGGAGGACCAGGCCAGACGCTGACCGGTTTCGTAGCCGAAACTCTGCGGGCACTTGGATTATCTACAAAATCAGCCAACATGGCAGATCTCAATGGCTAGACTTAAAAATCTGTGTGTAAAGCCACAAAGATTCAAATTATTTTACCCTCTCCAGGAACGCAAAAGTGCTTGAGATCCTATTTCTCCTCTCTGTGGCTAAAAATAGACATTCACAGAACAACATCAAGAAGAGAAATCAGGGCCCACCTCCCCCGCGTACACCTTGGGGGAAGGGCCATAACGGTGGGGCAGAAACCTCTCTCTCTGCCACAGATCGCAGCTGAATCTGCAAGGCGAATGTTTCCAGTTGGAAGTCAGTACACAGAGCACCTTTTCTGGCGTCAGCTGTGAACTCTGGGAAACCAGAAAGAGCCTGCCCCGCGTGGATGAGGGTTTGGGCCTCTGAGACCACATACTCCTGCAGCAAGAAAGCACAACTGCAGAAACACACAGCCCGGGTCCTGCACTCAGACTCCGGATTCACCTGCAGGAGCCTCTGCAGGCCTGTGGCCAAGGTCAGCCTCTGGCCTCGTGAGGACCTCTGTCTGCTGGGCTCCCACCCTCCCCGAGCAGCCACCAGGATCCTGGGAGCATTACACGGACGTCAGAGAAAGGTCCCAGGCTCCCCGACGCCCCCCGATTAGAGGGAAAACTCGTCAGGGCTCCGGGGAGCAGGGGCCCAGCCAGGAGGCGCCTCCGGGGTGAGCTAATCACTGCGTGAGTCCAGCTCTACCTCTTATTAGTGGGGCCTGAACACGTGACCCTGGCACTGGGTCTTGTAAGCAAGTGCTCAGGGGGACCATGCAGAGACCTCCCCCCAAACTGTCTTCTTTTTAAAGCTCACTATGAGTGAGCTTCCTTTTTTTGGTAATCTTTTAAAAATTTTTTAAACTTTTCGTCCGTGCCGCATATGGGATCTTAGCTCCCCAACCAGGAATTGAACCCGAGCCCCCTGCAGCGGAAGCGCAGAGTCTTAACCGCTGGACGGCCAGGGGAGTCCCCAACGAGCTTCCTCTTGTGATCTTCAGATGACGTGGCTGAAGATCCTTTGCCAGGTCAGAAAAGAGAAAATAACCCAGAAGTGGCTGACTGGTCCAAAAGCCTGAGCGGGCTGGCCTGACGGAGACCACCCGAGTGCAGACGGGCCGGGGCCAGGGGCGCCCCAGCGCTGGATTTGTTACCAGCCTCCAGCTTCATTTAATCTTACTCCAAATTAGGATAAACTCTGAAATAGTCAAACAGTTTACAAAATGCAAACAGAGTCAGCAGTAGTTTCATCAGACTTTTGGAAACTAACACTTGGACACAGCATAAAGCTTATGGATATTATTAAAATCATCGATCGGACCAAAACCTAAAAGAAACCACGTCTGAAATACTGATTTGGACGTGCAGCCCCTCTGGTCACTGAACCCAGTAGCTCCAAGTAACCCTGTTCATTAAACAAGTAACCCTGCCCCTTAAGAAAGTCTACTGCTCAAATCACAAAAGCAAAGTTTGTCTATAGGAATTTAATTCGACACGTGTGCCGTTGCTGTTACAAAAGACCCACCTTAAAATGCTCCGCGTTCCCCAAACTAGTTTTCTTTTTAAGTATTATACATTCCTCGTGTAACTTTGCCCCTTTAAAGGCAAATTCAGAGATGATGCCGGGCACAGACAGAGACATTAAGACCTCAAAAGTGGGGACTTCCCCCGAGCCTATTCTAAAGGAAACACAAGTTCACTGGACACACACACGAGGACCCTGGATATGGACCCTCACCCAGGGCAGATGCTCAAGTACGTCTGCTTGAACCAACGGACATTTAAACTTTAGCTCCTTTGGGACAATACAACGTCCTCTGAAAACCACCACGGAGAAACAATCGACCGGGAGCGGGAGTCGGCCGATCATCTCCACCCTCACCGCCACGGCCGATCGTGGGAGCTGCCTGGCACCATCCTTGGCGGAATTGCTTTCTCATCCGCAGAAAGAAGCGAGGTGGGAAGACCCTCCCCTTTCTGAAGAGGCTCGTGGCCTGTCGGGCGTGGGGACTTCAAACAAGTCACCTGCGTTTCCCAAGCTTTAGGAGCAGAGCGTCGTTCTCTGAGGCTCTAAAATAAGTCTAAACTCTTATTTAAAACCTACGAACTTCTATCCAACACTGCTGTTGGTTTCACAAACCTTCCGTGGCAAGAATTTAGCATCATTCCGTGACCCCGCGGGCCTATCAGAAGTCTCTGCACACCGGGGCGAGCCACGCATGCTATACGGACAAAAAGACGCCAGAAGGGCAGTGATCCCATGGCCCCCAAATTCCCTGGGAAGAGAATAACGCTGCACACTGCTCATTAAAAAGCTCCTTTTACTGGCAGGACAGAAGCAGAAGTGCCCAGAGGTGCTGCACCACAGGCTGGGAAGTGGATCTGGCCCGATACGCCCTCCACCCCAGCCTTCGGAGCCTGTCAGCACCGGGCACCCCAGCTGGGCAGCCCGACACCCCGTGGGCAGGAAGTCTGGCCACCTTCCCCGCAGGTGAGTGCCCCGACCTCTCTCTCCCGGGGCCTCCAGCCGCCCCCGCCCCGCCCCGCACCAGCTTGGCAGGATCACACGGAAACACATCTCCAGGGACCAGGAAACATATTTTGATGTGGAACCAAAACAGTGGGAAAAGTTGACTTCAAACCCTCGGGGGGAAGTGTGGTGCCTTCACAGGGTTTGTTGGCGTGAACTTACAGGAACGCCGGGAGCATCACACCTCGCCCGGAGCTCTGGGACCAAGAGATAAATGGAGCAGGTCACTCAACCAGGGAATCAGCACCGAGACCCCGGAGCAGACACGAGGCAGCGGCTCTGCATCCTGATGCAGGACGACCTGCCAGAAACACCCGCGTTCCCGCAGGCTCCCCGTTACTCAGGTCCTGAGGAAGCCACCCCATCTGCCACCGGGGGTCACAGGCTGAGCTGGTCCCGCCCGAAGTCCCAGGTTGGAGTCCTAACCCCAGGACCTCAGAAGGCCACCGCGCTTGGATGCGGGGTCTTTACAGGGGCCGTCAAGGTAGGGCGAAGCCCCTGGGTGGTCCTGGTCCAAGGACTTCAACGCCGGTGCGCGGACCACAGACTCCAAGCCCCGGAACCCTGAGGGATAAACGCCTGCTGTTTAAGGCACCCCGTCTGTGGGGTTTGGTCACAGCAGCTCCTGGAGACACGGTAGTTACTTTTGCACCTGCAGTGATGATGTGGGTTCACTGACGCCCCACCACGGTCCATGAAAATGAGAAGGTCCTAAACTGTGTGCGGGCCTGTGTGCCTGAGCAGGTTAGCTTCAAAACATTCTTCTTCTCAAGTAATAATTATAAAGAGAGGACAGCTCGCATCAACAGTGTTTATATTTTAAAATGCCTCCAAATGGATTTCTGCAACTCCCACATTTATGAATTAAATACAGGTTCTGATTACCAGTCCATGGTAATCCTTGCTTCTCTACCTCTCGACTCCTACATGTGCCAGCAGAAAGGAAGTAGTCACCGTCCGATGCTTTAGAAGCTGTCATCTCTCATACTGTTTCTTTGCCACAAACTTCCAAAAAGGTTTAGCCATGTTCATTCGGCGCCTAGAACTGCATTATCCACTGGCAGCTCTAACTACCTCATGGGTGCTTTAGTTGTGGAAAAAAAGAGGGTCTGAGCACAACAGAGAAAATTCTGAAACAAATAAAACCGATTTGCTCTCGTCTTGTGGGCACGACGGCTGGAAAGCACCAGGCCCTACCATGCAGTCTTGCCACCAGAACCAAAAAGGAAGCAAGGACGAGAAAACAATAAGCCTCGAATACCCGAATCTACAGGCAGAAGCCTGCATGCCTGTCACACACACCTCTTCCTGGAGAGGCCCCCGCAGACCCATGGCAAAGGCCGTGCACCTCCTGGGAAGGCCCGTGCGCACGGTGTACGCCTGATAAAAATCCCGGAGCAGAAAGCACTCAGCCAGGGGTCATTAGCGGCCCACCTGCTGGGAAAGCTGTTTAGGTAAAAATAAAACCCCCGGGCTGAGTAAGCGGACCCAACAGAGCACCAGCAGCCCCGACGCGACGCTCCGAGGAGCTGAGGCTCCCGCCAGGCAGCCCGTCTCCTGGGAGGAGGAGGCTGCCTTGTTTCCAAACGCCGGCGGGCGGGGCTGCTGCGGGCGCGCTACTCCGGGGAAACGCGGAGCGCAGGCCCCATGTGCACCGACAGCGCAGTGACGGCAATTAGGTGCGAGCAGGGAAGCCAGAAACACAGACACGAGCGTCACTTGGTTTTACAGGAAACAAAACAAAACTTGAGCCCACGTGTCGGTAAACCCTTGTGACGGGCCGACTCCTGTCCCCGAAGGCCCGACCCCGCTCCCCCTCCAGCACCTCGGATATGACCTCACCTGGAGACAGGCCTTTAAAAAGGAGAGAATTCGTGAAGGTGAGGTCTCTGGGGTGGGCCCTCGACCAACACGACTGGGTCCTGACAGAGGGAGATTCGGACACAGACACAGGCGGGAGAAGGCGAGGGGTGTGAAAGTAGAGGGACGCCAGGAGGGCAGCAGAGCCGGCGCTGGAGAGCGGGAGATGCTCCCTGAGCCTCGGAAGGAAGCAGCCCTGCCGGCACCCGGCCTCGGCAACCCGCTGCCGCGGCCCACACCCGCCTGGACCC
Organism: Physeter macrocephalus; assembly: GCF_002837175.3. Lineage (NCBI taxonomy): Eukaryota > Metazoa > Chordata > Mammalia > Artiodactyla > Physeteridae > Physeter > Physeter macrocephalus. The sequence goes on along the minus strand of NC_041232.1, from coordinate 87,852,937 downwards.
GCTCACCTGGTGTAGGACGTCGGAGACCGCGGCCGGGCCCACGGGTACAGGTGCTGCGGCACCGACAGGTACTGGTCGCAGAAGGCGCCCTTGCGGATGTGCTGGAAGGACGAGAACTCCTCGGGTGGGAAATCAGACGTGGGCGGCGTGGCCCCCAGGTCCTCCCCGGCCGGCTCCACCTTGAGCGCCACCGAGGGCGAGTGGTCCAGGGCGGTCTTGCGGGCCTTGATGGGGACGCCGTCGCCCAGGTCCAGGCTGCCGTCGGTGCTCAGGGCGTTGATGGCGGCCACGATGGCCGAGCTGGTGTACTGCGTGGTGTTGCCCAGCCAGGTGTCGTCGGTGACGCTGACCCGTGGCGACCCTTGCGGGGACGGCGTGGGCGAGTGGTGGGGGGAGCAGGACAGCTGCCGGCCGTTGAGGCCGTACTTCCGCTTGTTGCAGGGGGACGAGGGCCTGGACGTGCGGGCCCCCAGCCAGCTCTCCTCGGTGACGCTGGCGCGCGGCGAGGTGGAGGGAGAGTGCCTCGGGGACGCGAGCAGGCCGCAGGCCCCCAGGCCGCGGGGGAAGCCCTCCTCGGGGTCTGTGGCCTTGGGGGACACGCAGGGGGACTGCCACGGGGACGTCTGCGGGGACGCGCACGGGTAGGAGAAGCTGGACTCGTAGGACGAGGCCTCGGAGTTGCAGCTGCGGGACGACAGGCTGCTGGCCGGGCTCAGGCACGAGGGGTCGCGGTAGGCCTCCAGGTTGGGCAGGTTCAGGGTGGCCGTGGACGGGGACCGCTTGCAGCTGGGAAGGACATCTTGCACGTCCACGTCATGGAAGAACTGGCCGTTGCCGTGGTGCAGCCCCAGGTAGGAGGTGATCTCGATGCGGGGGCTCTCCAGGGCCGGGGCCCCGTTGGGCCTGACTCCGCCGGACGAGAGGAAATAGCTCGAGGGCCCGCCGTCCAGGGCGGCCCCGTAGCCTGCGGCGGAGATGCCCGGGGCCGAGGTCTGCAGGTCGTGGCACGGGGCCGGCAGTGAGGGGTGGGCGGAGGAGAGGGGCAGGCCGGAGCCGATGCCGGAGGTGACGTAACTGTAGTGCTCTGGAAGGGAGGGGGAGACGGGTGAGGCGCTGGTCACGGAACCGCCACCCACGAGCTCAGGGACCCCGCGGTCCGGGACCGGCCTCAGCCCTCAGCCCGCGGGCCTGGCCCCCGAGATGGGCTCCGCTCGGGCTGCTCCAGCGGAGAAGCGGCCCGAGCCCCGGCCTGGCCAGCAGGGTCCCTGTACCCCTCCCGGGCCCCTCCCCTCTCCCCTCCAGCCACGCCCTCTCGCTTGGACACGCGCCCACCGGGGCTTCCCTCCGCGCAAACATCCTTCCCGCAGAGCCGCACTGCTGGCCCCTTACTTTTCTCTGCTCTTTCTCAAAAACGGCGTCCCCACCTGCTCTGCCCCCGTCGCGGCCCCCAGCCCAAGAGGCGTGTCACCCGCCCCCACTTTCTCTCTTCTCCTCACGTTCACCATCTCACCCAGCACGCCCTGCGCCAGCAGAAGCCACGCCTCTGAGGGCAGCGTCGGGCCCGCCCAGGTCCACCCCGGTCCACCCCTGCCTCTAGGGCCCGGGCCTGTGCCTGGTCCAAAACGGTGCTCCATCTGTCGAACCAACAGACGGGCGGGCGGGTTTTAGACACAGGGGCCTGGACGTTTAAAGACACTGTGATAGACTCATCGCCAGCGACAGAGAAAACACCCCAAGGGTTGGACGAACACGTAGGTTCCGGGATCTCTCATGTACCTTCTGATGGTGGCTCATGGCCTAAGAATCCTTCTTTCACAGGAAAAACGAAGCAGAGGATATTGATGTACAGCCATATATTAAATCATTATATATTGATTATATCCTCAGTAAAATATGTTTTTAAAAAATCACTACTAGTGTAATCAGTCATTTTTAGCAGCAAGGCCACACGTCTGGATTTCCAATTTGAACAGACCCTTTATAACATGTGGGTACCTCATTATCGTGTGCCTAGAGCTGAGGCTCCCAAGGTCTCTGAATAATGGAGCTGCTCCTGGAAACCCTACACCACCTCCCAGGCCAAGCGCACCAGCCTGGAGACGCTTCATCCAAGGACAGTGCCGCCCTTCTGCTGGGCTTCAGAAACCCACCTGGGCGGACCCCAGAGAATCAAGGGCCTCAAAGTACAGGTTCACATCCCATCGGATTTATTAACAGAAGTGGGTCCAGCTCCCCAAACAGGGGGAAATCTATTTCCATAATGGCTTATTTCAGAAGGAGCATACAACCTCCCTCTGGTAACCCAGACCCTTATATCCTTGCTATCGAGAAGCTCTGGCTTTTACACTCTGAATCCCCTGCCCCATAAAGCACTGTTCTCTGCCGCTCCCCAAAAGAGCGGCCCAGAGAGAGCACACAGGCCCTGCCCTCCCCACACCCCCGCCCCCGGGGGTCAAGGGCGGGCTGTCTTCTGGGGAGAAAGCATCAGTGTCCAGATGCTCAGAATCGGTGCTGGATTGTAAACGGCCCCGGGGAGAGACTGAGCTGTGAGGAGGAGAGAAGCGAAACTGCAGCGGAGGGAACCAGAAGCTCTGAGTGGGAGGCAGCGCCTGGGCGGAGGGGGGCTAGGCGGGTCCGCGGATACACCCCCCCGCAAGCCTCGTCACCCTCTCATCCCGAGAGGGAAGGACGGGCGGCGCGACCAGGGGCCAGACCCCGACGCCAGCGCCCAGCCCACCTGGGGCTGCTGGGCGAAGCTCCCCTCGACGGCCGGGTGCCCGGCTCACACCAACACCCTCGCAGGCCCACGGACATATTTAACACAAAGACCGTAATAGAATGTTAAAAATCGGAGGACAGTCTTTGCAAAAATCACACAGGAAGTTAATAACCCTGGAAAGGCACGTCCAGAGGAGACAGTCAAGACCGCTCAGAGGGAGGGGGCACGGGGGCTGCGGGCCAGGCCACTGGGGCGCCGCCCGCCACGTGGTGACCCCTCGGGACAGTTGCGCACACCCCTGCCTCAGCCCCACCCTGTGCCTGGGTGAGCGGAGGCCCTGGACGCAGAGGAGGCCGAGCCAGTGCTGTCCAGGGGGACCCCGGCAGCGGGCGGGTGTGGATCCCACAGGAGGCCCCGGGGTCTCTGCGAGGGCAGCACCCATCAGGGGCGGCAGTGGTGTCAACATGGAATCAGTCTTCTCTCAGTTACCGTGGGAACCTAAACACCGCTCCGTGTTTCTTCCCAGAGGCACCTGGCCGATGCGCCAGGCAGAACCAAGGTCCCCTTCGGGCCACAGCGCGGTGGTACATTACACGGACATTATAGCCACATCCAGACCTCCCACTAAAAGGGTCTCCCTTCACCGCTGGCCCAACACTTTCTAAACCATTCTAACCAGAACTGCCAGTTGGAGAAACAAAAAACTGTTCCCAGTACCTGTGTGGCTTCAGGTAAGAAGTCAGATGTCAACCAAAAGCAGGCTGGACGGGCTGGTGTGTCCAGCACCACCTGTTGCTGTGCGATTATGATGAGGACTGCGTGATCAGTAAGTACAACATTAATAAATCGTATTACATACGTCCAGGGCAGGAGTTTCAGTAATGACACTTCAGCAAGTAGCTGTATTACGTTTGACGTGTTCCAAGGTCAAGTGTGAGTTACAGAGACCCTGGCTCCCCGCCCCCCCCACCCCGGACCATCCAGGTGCCACGTGAGCTAAAGCATTGGAACCGGCATTTCTGGCATTTCTCAGGTGGCTTCTCATAACCGTTGGTGCCGGCTCTCCAGCTCCACCTCAGCGAGTGGGGTCTTCACCCCACCCGCCCTGGCTCCCCCAGAGGCCCACAGCCCGGCACATGGGCCCCGCCTCTGCCTGCACCCTGACACCAGAGGGTACTCGCCGGCCTGAACCAGCCTGGACGCGAGCCTTCCCCGGCCCACGGAGGAGGCCCGTCCCAGCTCCTGCGGACAAAGAGCCCTGGGCAGTAGCCTCCGGGGGCCCCGACTTCTGGCAGGCACCCCTCCACCCGCACCCCGGGGCAGCAGCTATGATGCGGCACGAGCTCCATGCCTCCTTGACGTTCTGTCTGCAAGGGGGCGACGTCCAGATGGTAGGGACAATGTGCCAGCCCCCCCAGCTGGAAGAGGGCCCCAGACCCGGCCGCTCCTGGGAGGAGTGAAGGTGCCCCAGACCTGCACCCTCGCTTCTGTGGCCACCGTGTGCTTTGAGCCCTTTCCTGCACGTGAAGTGCACAGACCATCCAGCATTCCACGGGCAACGAACTTCATTTTAAAGACAGGTCATCAACTCCAGGAGGGAAGCCCAGGCAGGACACTGACGGGAAACATACAAACTGCACAAAGCCCAGGCCCGGGAGTCCGGACACGCCCTCAACGGGCCTGCCAGGCCTCCTCCCCGGCGCCCGGAGGCCCTGGGGGGCCTTGAAGGGGGTTTAGTGCACAGGTCCCCACACTTCCTGCCCAGCAAAAGAATATTATGCAAGTCTGTCATTTATTCTAAAAGATACAGCTGATCCCACCGCCGAATACCATTTGTTGGCAGGAAGGTAGTTCCAAGAATTCAAAAAAATCCTAGCAATCAGCTTGGGGCCTCCCACCACCTGCCCACAGGACTCAGCCACGTTCGTGGTCCCGAGCCCGAGACGTGGCGGGAATCTGAGAGCGTGCCCACCCCTGCCCCGGCCCCCAGTGGGAGATGGGGAGCAGGGAGTCCGCTGACTCCCAGGGCATTCCAAGGGGGGCCTTTATTTAACCCGTCTGTCAATAATCGCGATGCAACGAGGAAGAGAAAAGCATAAGCCTTTATAAGCCTTTATTAAAACACAAAAAAGACCCCCTAAGCGTGCGTTTTCCTTAATTAAATGAATTACAAAGCAAAAGCCTTAAGCGCCTGAACTTGGTTCTGAGCTCAGCCAGAGTCTGGTGATGGAAGTTCTCCCTTTTCGGACAAAATGCGTACAGGTTAGGTCCCCGCCTGCCCAGGGCCTGCCTTCCTGCCGGGGTGGGGGCATCTCTCCCCTCCCCTCATCCCTCCCAGCTTCTACTCAATTTCCTACCTAAACCGTATTCAAATCTGAATTCTTTAACTATTCAAAGGGATTGCATTTACCTGGAATGAAAACATTTCCAGTAACTTTCCTGACAGCCCTGAGATGCTCAAGGCGGATGCGTGTCACATCGGCGGCCACTGGAGAGCTCCGCACCCATTACCCCCAGTTTCTGCTGCTGCCTCCAGAGCCTGGCTGCCTGCCCAGGAGATTCATCAACTTACAGCGCAGGAGTCTAAGCAAATATTGGGGAGAGCTTATTCAAAACGGCTTAATATAGCGGACATTCATGAAAGCGTGGCTCATCTCTGAAGCCATGCCTCCTCCAGGTGCCCGGCGGGGGCAGGCGCGGAGATGGATGCCAGCGCGGGGAGTAGGGGTGCCTGGAGCCCGCGGACCGCGCATCAGCACCCAGCGGGTCCAGCGCCCACCGCGAGCTCCATCCTCAGCTCGTTCAACAGGCCAGAGCTGGCGGAAGTATTTCCTCTCGTTCTGAAAGCTCATGTATTTCAGAACCACACAATCGCATCATCTCTGCACAACCACCAAAAACGTCGATCCATGTCCTTCCACCACGGCCGACTGCATCTCAGCAGGCTCCCGCCCGCTCAGACCCCTGCCCAGCGCCCTCGGGGCCCTCGCCCGTCCTGGGCAGCAACGGGGACGCGGGGCGCACAGCTGGCTGCGCCCCCGCCCCGCACACGGCGGCCGCCTCACCAGAGACAGCGGGCGCCACGTTGCCCCTGCCCGCGTCCCCCGTCCGCCACAGACCCTGAGAGGGGGCCCATCACAGAGACTTTTGTTTTTCATTGTACGGAACACCCCCTTCAGCATCTGCTGGCGTTGAGCCGTAGGACACGAAGCTAGAAATAGAACTGGAAGCAGCCTGGCAGCCAGGCCTCCAAACGCCCCGCCAGGCCTCCTCTCCCCAGCCATGGGCACTGCCCCTCACGGCAAGATTATACTTCGCAGGTAGTGGAAACAAAACAAAACAAAACAAAACAAAAAAGGCGCTCCACGCCAGGACCTTTCTGTCGGGAGCTGTTTACTGGGCAGGGCAGGAGGGCACCACCGAGGGTGGCCAGGCCTGTGAGTGACAGACAGACACAGCTCTGAGGGCACCGGTCACGCCACTGCCTGCCAGGGAGACGATTTCCAAAGGCAGCAAGCGGCCGTCCTCACAGGGGCCCCCTGCGTCCCGACGGGGACGGGCTCCGACGCCCCAGCCTCACTGCCTTAGGCCTTCACCTTCCAGGCCCCGCGTTTAAGGAATTAAAAACGCCCCGTGGCCAAGAGTCGCTGTGGTCTTCCTCTGACAGACATCACAGAGAATGACAACGTCCTCTGGGACAAAGCAGCCCGCGGGTGGAAACGTCTCTGGACCTTTGGGGCTGCGGAGCTGCAGGTACAAGGGCAGTCACCTGTGCTAAGAGGCCACGGGGCCGCCTGCGCTCTGGGTGCGGGGCCCGCGCCCTCCCCGCCTGCGTCCGGGCCCCGCGCCCGCCTGCGCAGGCACGCGGGCCTCCGGGGCCTCCTGGCCATCACCATCACCACCGCTGAGGAGGGAACTGAGAATAAAAACGCCCCCAAATCTTCACGTCATCAGAAGATGCCCCCTTTCACACGGGAGCCCGGAAACGCCATCCTGCACCGTCAAGGCGGCGGTGAGGGACCTGCCCTCGAGGCCGCCGGGAGGCCGAGGCCCGGCCCATTTCCTCCTGAGTTGCCAGGGCGACAGTCCCCAGCCCTGCGGCCAAAATAACTTAGAAAACAGGAGCCCCGGGCAGGCGGGAAGCAGGGCCACGCCCGCCGCCTGGCTGACAGCAGAGCAGCTATTTCCTGAGACCCAGAGAGAAGCAGGAGGCCCTCTGCCTGCTCCCCAGAGAGGGAAGCCCCCCGCCCAGCCTCCTCCCTAGAGGGGCCGGGAGCGGCCCCGGGAGGGCAAACACCACCCTGCCCAGCCCAGCCCAGGGAAGATTATTCTTGAAATTCTCTTTTCTTTCTCCCAACAAATGGTGGCTGACTGTCTATCCGCACCTGCCGAGCGCTCTGGAAATAAAGAACCCCAGGACCCATGGCCCCTCGAACACCCGGGTGCCACGCGTCCCAGCGCAAGAGGTGGCGGGAGTGACAGGGTGACAGGTGAGAAGATGCCGCTCTCAACTCAGAGGAAATCGGGACAGGGACGAGGGACCCCAAGGTCAGGGCTGGCCGTGTCCTTTCGAGAAGGTGCCCACTTCTGGTTCAGTATCATCTCTAAGGCTCTGCATCAGCTCGCTTCACAATCGATCTCAGAATTAGTCATTCATTCATTTATTTCTATCCAGGTTCATTCCAGAAATAATGTGAAGTCACTCCTGTCACCCGTTAAGAGCTGAAGAATTTAATATAACAATGTAATCATGAACTTAATAATTAATAGTTACAGTGTAATGTTAGTAACTAATAAGAACAAGAAGAAAGCACTTTATTCATAATTGCCAAAACTTAGAGGCAACCAAGATGTCCTTCGGCAAGCTGAATGGATAAATAAACTGGGGTCCATCCAGACAAGGGAATATTATTTAGCACTAGAGCCATCAAGTCACGAAAAGACATGGAGGAGACGTAAACGCATGTTGCTAAGTGAAAGAAGCCCATCTGAAAAGGCTGCGCACTGCGTGTCCAACTACAGGACGTTCTGGAAAAGACAAAACTGTGGACCCGGTGAGCAGATCAGTGGTGCCAGGGGCTGGGGGAGGGAGGGAGGAACAGGGGGGCACAGAGGATGTTTAGGGCAGTGAAAACACTCTGTATGACCCCATGATGGTGGATACGCGTCATTACACATCTGTCCGAACCCAGAGAATGTACAACACCCAGAGTGAACCCTATGTCAACTACAGGCTTTAGGTGATGATGTGTCAGCGTAGGTTCATCGACTGCAACAAAGGTACCATCTGGTGGGGATGTTGATGGTGGGGGAGACCGTCCCTGTGGGAGGAGAGGGAAACCTCTATACCTTCCACCCAATCCTGCCGTGAAGCTAACACTGTTCTCAAAAAGTCTTAATAAAAGAGAAAAAAGTACGAGTGTTTCTCACATAAATAGATAAGAAGGAATGTTTTCTATCAACTTCTTCCTAACACCATGACACGGGGAAGGAGCCCTTTCCATCTCTGCCCAGAGCTCTCTCCAGCTGCCCTTTCCCCAAAGCCTGGTGAATGCTGGGCCCCAGTTGCCAGCACCCCGGAGGCCTTCCTGCAGGAGGCTTTAATGGGACTGTGGTCCCTGGAGGTTGGGGTGGGGGCTGTATGCTTGGCAGTGAGGCTGAAAACGCACCTTGAGAGTGTTACTCAGCTTGCTGTCGGGGGAGCAGACATGCAAAGAGACAGGGGGAGGCCGTGAGGCCTTCCGCAACTCTGGGAGCTTCCCAAGCACCAACCAGGCAGCAGAGCCCCTGAGGACACAGGACGAGCGTGGCAGTCCGTGTCCTGGACTGGCCTTCACACCCTGAAGAGGTCAGGAGTGCGGTCCACAGGTCACCAAGCCTCTCATCAAAGATATTTGCTAAATAGACTGAAAAGGGGGTTGGATACCAAGGGAGAAAGTCTTCTGGTGGAAACAACCCAGGAAGCCCGGCCAGGACCTGAGCACAGACAGCCAAACCCCAGCAAGTGCAGAAGGCCTTCGGGGCCTGTTTCTCCACTTTCGGCCCCAGATCTGTTCAGACAACTGCCTCGCTCTCCCACCCTCGCCTGCCTTGGCTCCCCCTGACCCAAAGGCCTGGAGACGGCACAGCCGAGGAAGTGGAAAAGAGAAGACGTTTACGGAGGTCAAATCCAAGCAGCCTTGGCCTGGTTGGAACATTTATTTTTTAAAAAAAAAGAGCAGGACGTTGCACTTTTAAAAGAGGGGCAGTGAATGATACGGAAAATATTATACAGTCATTGCAGAGACGGGCGCCCGCCGGTGCCAAGTGTGCTGGGCTCAGCTTCACCACTTCAGCGCCACGTGGGCAGGGACAGAGAACATCTTGAAGACAGACACAGAGGGGGCCGACAGGGGGCAGAAAGACAGGTCGGGGAGAGCCAGGCTGCAAGGAGGGGGCTCTAGGTTTCCTCCACGCAGGGCGGCCCCAGGCACAGACTGGGTCTTCCAGTAAAAGGGGGCGTGATCACTCAAGGGCTTACACTTATCCAAGAGCACACACCCTGGGGGGCCGGAAGATTCCTTTATCTTCTGTTTAAGTAGAACCTTTATTTTTGACCGAGAAGAGAAAACGAAAGAAAGGAAAGGCCCGGGGAGCTTGGGGGTCCGAGGTACCGGAGGCTAGTTCCATTGGAACTTTTCCTGGGGGTGGGGGGAAGGGAGGCTCCAGCGCCGAGGCCACCGGGAGCGGGCGGGCCGGCGTGGGGGACTCGCGGCCCCCGCCCCGCCGGGACGTCCAAGTCCAGGGCCTGGCACCCTGTCCCCTGGCGGGAGCGGCGCCCCGCCCTGAAGAGGAGGCCCCTCCAGCGGGAACGCGCTCAGGGCTCAGCTGGAGTGCGGCCCCGAGCCTAGCACACTTGGCCGGGGGATCTGCCGACTCCAAAGCGGCCTCCCTCGCTACCCCCGCTCGCCCCTCAGCTTGACCCGCTGGGGAGGCTGTGGGCGCTGCACCCGCCCCTGGCGCCGCGGGGGGTCCGGGGCGGGAGACTGCGGGGCGCCCCGGGGCAGAGGGGCGGGGGCCGCGGCGCGCCTCCGGGCCCGCCCCGCCCGCCGCGGATCCGGCCCGCCCGGCCCCGCGCCCCCTCCCCCTGCGCCCCGGCCCCGCGCGGACCCACCTGCGGGGGCCGCGGCGGCGCCCTCGTCGCTCTGGTTAAACTCGAAGAGGAAATCAAAGTCGAACTCCTGGTCCTCCTCCAGCCCCGTCATGTTGGGTCGGGGGTCAGAGATCAGAGGATCAGGGTCGGGGTCCGAGGTCAGGGGTCCGGGGTCGGGGTCGGAGGTCAGGGGCGGGATCGGATTCGGGGGTCGGGGAGCTGGTTGGGGTTCCGGGTCGGGGTCCGGGGTCGGGATCTAGGCTGCAGTCGGGCGGGGTCCGGCTGTCAGGAGTCAAGGCCTGGGTCGGGGTCCCGGACTGGAGTCAGGCTGGGGTCCGGGCTCGGGGTCGGGGTCGGGGTGCCGGGTTGGGGTCGGGGTCGGGGGCCTGGAGGGGGTCCGGTCGGGGTCCGGGGTCGGGGCCCCGGCCGCGGGCACCTGTGGTCGAGGCGCCCGGGGCTCGGCTGCGCCCTGCGCTCGGCCGCGCGTCCTCGGGTAACGTGACTCCCGCTCGCGCCCCTCCCCCCGGCCCTCCCCCGCCGCGCCCCTCCCCCCGCTGTTTCCGGGTTTACATAAACAAGCAGCTTGCCGGCCGCCGGCTTCCGAGTTTTAAATAAACTCTCCCCGCGAGCTGGAGCGCACGCCTTTCACTGGCGTCCCGGCTCGCGGCGCTCACACCCGCGCCCGGGGCCCCCAGGAAGCTCTCGGCGTCCGCCCCCCGGCGCGAGCAGACCCCCGAGTGCCCCCCGGGGCCGCACTCGGGGGGATACGCGTGCGCCGGGGACCGAGGGGCGGGGACACGGGGTCCAGCCACCTGCGTCCGCCCCGCCGCCCGAGCGCCCCTGCGGCCGGAGCCGGGTGGGCAGAGGCCGGGGGCGGGCGAGGACGGGAGCCGGCGGTGGACCCCCGCCCGCCTGCAGTCTCACTCCGGGGAGGCGGGCACAGCGAGCGGGGCCGGCTGGCTGCACCCGGAGACAGAGGGTCGCGAGGATCGGTACATGCGTCCCGGCGAGCAGACCCCCCGAGTGCCCCCCGGGTCCGCACTCGGGGGGATACGCGTGCGCCGGGGACCGGGGGGCGGGGACACGGGGTCCAGCCACCTGCGTCCGCCCCGCCGCCCGAGCGCCCCTGCGGCCGGAGCCGGGTGGGCAGAGGCCGGGGGCGGGCGAGGACGGGAGCCGGCGGTGGACCCCCGCCCGCCTGCAGTCTCACTCCGGGGAGGCGGGCACAGCGAGCGGGGCCGGCTGGCTGCACCCGGAGACAGAGGGTCGCGAGGATCGGTACATGCGTCCCGAATCGCTGCTGGCGCCGCACCAACCTACTGAACGTGCCTAGAGGGGCCTCCCAGCTGCGGGGCCCCTCGTAGGACGGGGATCAGCCCGTCTCGGTTGCTGCCGAGTCTACAACGCGCACGTCCAATCGAAGCCCCGCAGCCGGGGCCCGGAGTAGAATTCCCTGGACCGCAGAGCTCGCTGTCAAAGGAGCAGCTTCTTCCCCAACCCGCTGCGGAAGAGCAGCGAACACAGGGAACACCGTTGTCCAGCCCCCAGAGCCCGAAAGAGGAAGGTGGGAGGCTGGTCGGGGCTGGCAGCGCGCTCTCCTTCGCGCCTTGAGGCCGGGCTGCTGCTCGCGCCTGCCGCCTTTACGCGCGGCCTTCCCCTCGCAGGCTGATGCCCAACTGGCAACCCTTCCTCTTTGGGACCCCGTTCACTTTAGTCCCTCAGATTCCTGAAACACGCGTGCACACGCCTGTGCGCGCACAGGTAGCCTGCCAGCCACCCGTGAGTGACTCCAAAGCTTTCCCAGGTTGAGGGAGAGCTCGCGGGGGGGTGAAACCCAAGGCCCGGACACAGAGCAGCCCGTCCGCACCACGTCAGTATACAAAGCTAGGCCCGCCTGAGCACTAGCTCTCCCCGGGACTTTCTCCCAGGTGTTTGTTCTAACTTCCCGAGAATCTTGGCACCCTGTGACACCAGCATCCGGAAGAGCAAGAGAATGGTGGCCAAGAGGGCGGTGTGAGAGACTGAGGATCACCCACGTCGGGGGAGTCGAGTGGGAAAAGAGGAGGGTGCACAAGTGTCCGTTTCTGCAACTCCGCGGCTAATCAGATGAGGCCTGCTGTCTGCCCTGCAGGCCCTCTGGCCCCGTGGGGATTGCTTTTTTCGGAAGCAGATAACCTGGGAATCACGTGACCCCTCCCCCAAACCTTTTCCCTCTCATGACCCTTTCCACATCGCTGGTTTTCTCCAGTGATAAACTATAGTTCACTTTGGCCTGATTTAGTTTCTAATAATAGTTCTATCTTTGAGATGTATGTTGGAGGGCTGTTTTGTTTTAGTTTGCTTTTTTTGCTGACCTTCAGGCAAATGGAAGTTCTGTTTTCCGCTCCGAAGCCACAACATTTCATTTTCTCTCTTTTCGGGGTTATTTTTTAAGTTCAGCCACCTTCTCACCCCCACCAAAAATTTACACACGAACAACAGCCTCTACCATCTGTTTAGCCTAAAACTTCTCGCTCAACTGTTCTGTCCAGGAGAAAGTGGGTCTACCCTACCGGGTGCCCCCGAGCCCCCCCAGGGTCAGGACTTGGGTCTGCTTTGTCCTAAGGCCGAGCTGATCCCCACCTAGTTTCAGATCCCCAACCAAGGTAACCGGATAGGGTGGCCGTTTTTTAACTGCTCCTCTTAACAGCACCCCAGTGCCTTTCGTCTTGTAAATGGTTTGGAGCTATTTGCCAATTCAGCAGACACTCCCGTCTTGATGGAAATGTTTAGCTGGCGCTTCCTGTCAGAGGCCGCCGGTGTGCACCGGGCCCAGAACTCCAGCCCTGGGTGTGATAGAGCAGCAGGGCCTTTTCTAATCTGGATTAGGAAACAACGCCGCGAAGTTAAGTGGCAGGAGAACAGCGCAGGCTTTGTTCCGTTCTGGAGAGCCCCGGGCATTCTGTGTGGAACAACCTCTGAATGGGTGGGTGGGTGGGTGTACCTACAAGGCCTGCATTTCTCTGCATTTCCCCATGCAGAAGAACAAGCACAGGGCCTTCCCAAACAGCAGCGCCTAGTGAGCTCTTACCAGATGCGCATTAAACTGGAGGGAAGCACTGGGGAATCCCTGAGATTCTCAGATGGGCAACTAGAGCCCAGTCGGGCCTGCGGGGGAAGGCCAGATCCATTCCGGCAGCCCTCAGCGAGGCAGGCGTGGGCCTGCAGGCAGGGTCTCTGCCTCTCATACCCTGTGCCTGGCTATATGAGGGATTAGATCATACTTTCTGTTTAGCCTAATTCTGTAGTCCTTATAAATACACCAATATTTGTTTAGTCAAAGGGCATCATCATGCCTGGCGTGCGCCTCTTAGCAGGGACACCTTCAAATGTATTTTCTTACGCTGGAAACATGACAAATAACCACCACCCCCATAGATGCCTCTTCCTCTTGTAAGAGAAAAAAGATTCTTTATTGCAGACAGACCACCGACTGTTGAAGTAAAGAAACCTAAACTTTGAAAGACCCACATTTTTAAAAAGCAGTGATAAGAAACTTTGAAATAAGTGTCAAGGATGTAAAATCAAAATCTCGACAACTTTTAAAACCTTTTTAACAGTAAGAGCTTGTCCTGTAAACGTTACCTGCTGTTTACATTTAAACATTGTCTAAATTGGGATGAAATGGTGAGAAACATAAGATACATCTTCCTCCCTTGATGAAAATACGTACAAATAACATAAGACATCAAGACACTGACCCCATACCGATGTTCTTATATTGAATGTACGGTCTTGAGCTCACATTTGCTAAAGATAAGGAAGTTCTCCGAGCTGGCAGTCTTTGAAAACTGCAGTTGTAATGCAAGAGAGGCCGTCACCTTTATTAGAATCGTGCAGGAGACAGTAGCATTTACTTCCTAGCGCTCCCCATAAGGGTGTCTGCCCTACAAAATATGAGAACTCATCATGCATTGGCAGGCTAGGCAGTTTTCTTAAAATAATTTAGACAAAGTACTTCAGGGTTGATATGGCATTTGGAAAGGTGTCTCCCAGTTTCCATCGTGGTCCCTAACTAGGATGCTAGTCACCCCTTTCGGAGGCTATCTTCAGACACCTTCAGGAACGCTGTAGGAACTCTGGGCTGCTTTGGTCAGGGGTGGGAGGGGTGTTGAGAGGGTGAGGGGACTGTGGACCTAAGACGGCACGCGGGAGGCTCGCAAGCGCACTGTCAGTAGTGGCGGCCTCGCCGTCACCAGCCTTCAGGGCAGGGCAGACACTTATGCCATCTTCGTGACTCTGAACAAATAGCTTGAAACTCGGCGGGCTCTTTTCAAACTGTCCGGGAACGTGTACGGTTGGAGCTCTCAAGTCTCTAAGACTGCATATACTGTCTTGAATCAGGGGCTGTGCCCGACCGCTCCTTTGACGGCTCTTAGTCCTGCGGGTCGAGCCACCGGCGGGGCAGCGCCACACGGAGCGGTTCGCGGGGCCCAGCGCCTGGAAAGGATCTGCCACCGACTCAGCTCGTGGAGGGGCGCAGAACACCGCCCCCACCCCCGCAACCTCACTGTACGGCTGGTCTTCCTGGGGCCTTGCCCCACGGGGGAAGAAACCGGCCATCCCTCTTTCCCAGAGAAACCTCGCTGCTTTCCAAAGTGTCCTTCCTTCGTGGTTCTGACGACCCTAACCTCGCCCCGTCCCCCAGCCGCCTGCATTTGAACTGAGTTTCCATAGCCGGAGCAGCCGCGAGGCTGCACCCGCGAAGGCCAAGTGCGCGCACTCAGCGCTAGAGAAGAGGAGACACCTATTGGCAAGAAGGCGCGCTCGAAATCAGGGCTGCTCTGGGGAAACACCAGGGGGACACCGCTTCCCAATCTGTGCAGCGCGCCCGCCGCGCGCCCGGGCGCCCGCGCCCCTCCCTGCGCGCGGACCCTGGACCGGCCTGCTCGCCCCTCCGCGGGCCGGGACCCCGCCGGGCGTGGGTCGGACGGGCGCGGGCCGCACGGGCGCCGGGCTCAGGGCGCGGGGCCGGGGGCCCCCGGGGGCCGCGGCGGGGGTCTGCGGCCGCTCCGGCTTACCTTCCTCTGCCGACTTCATTGTGCCGCCGGCGGGCGCAGAGGGCCCCAAAGTTTCTCCGCTCCCGCAGACTGCAGCCGGAGGGCCGAGTGGAAACTTGGAAGGGACTGGAAAACTGGTACTTGGCATCCACGCGGCGGCGGCGGGGAGGAGGAGGAGGAGGAGCGGGCGTCTTGCGCCGCCGCACGGGGCCGGGTCTCCCGAGGAAGGACGCCTCTCCCCCGGCGGACGCGCGCCGGCCCGGGCTCAGCGCCGCGCGCCCCAGAGAAATGCTGTGAGGGGCGTGTGCGCGCGTGGCGGGACCGGGCCGCGGCGGCCCCGGGAGCCCGGCAGGGTGACGGGCGGCGGGGCTCGGAGGTGTGCGCCCGCGCCCCGCTCCCCGCGCCCGGCCGCCCTCCCCGGCGCGGTGACTGCCTGTGCCGGCGAGTTCGGAGCCTCTGAGTCGCGCTCTGACGCAGGGCCGCGCTCTGCCTCCTGCCTTTTTAAAGCTGGAAAACACCTCCCCCGCCTCCCCGCCGGCCCGGCCGCTCCCGCGCCCCCTCCCTGCCGTGACATCACGCCCCCGCCCGCCGAGCCAGCGCTGGGCCCGGGGGACCGGCGGCCGAGCGCCCGCCCCTCCCCGCGCCGGGCAGCCGCTCGCCCGGCCCGCGGGGCGCACAGGGGGCGGGCAGGGGCGCACCCGGCGCGCGGCCCGGCCCGGACGCCTGGGTCCACGCGGGTGTCCTGAGAGAGCCACACTCTGCTTTAATGAGGGGGCGGGGAGGGGGGCCGGAGACGAGGGGGGTGCCGAGAGGGCCCTGCATGCTGAAGTCATTATGTAAAATCGCAGGCTTTCCCTGCTGTGGAAATTTGGAAAAGCGCTTCCACTGGCAGGCCCGAGAAAGGAAATTCCCATCCCGCTAAATTACTAACAGATTGCACGGCAGTCCCGGGACGTGGAGTTATTGTCATTTTTCTTTTGTAAATATCTGAGCGACCCAGATTGCCTGTTGCCCGGCTGGCTGGGGGGAGGGGAGGTCTTGGAGAGCCGCGAGCCCCTCCCCGGGCTCCCAGCCGCCGGCCCCCGGCCCGCCCCAGAGGGCCAGGGGCGGTTTGCGGGCGCGACTTCGGGGTTTCTAACCGGCGGGGGCCGGTCCGAGGACCGAGAGCCGGGGCTCGGGGAAACCTCTCCAACCGGCCCGTTTCGCTTCACACTTCCCTCTTTCAGACCTTGCTGCTTCTCCTCGGCGCGGCTCAGCGGCCAAACCGGGACCGTACTTTCGTGCCGGCCTTGGATGGAAGGGACTGGAGTGTTCGTTCGGGCGGTTAAAATGTCTGGTGTATAAAACTCATAAATCTATCGCACGACACCCTATGTGGTTTAAAGTAAACCCAAAGCAAAAGACTTGTCTGCCGCGGGGACCAGGAGGCCTGCAGGTCGCGCGGGTGGGCACCCTAAACGACTCCACGCCCGGGACCTGGGGAAAGTGGGGTGCGACATTTGACCCCCATCTGTGTGTTTCGCTGCCCCTCGGGCGCGATATGAAACAGTAAGGAGGTGCCCGGCGGGGGCGATACCCGCGTCACCGCCGCCGGTTACCGGTTCATCCCAGCGGCGTCGACCGGACAGGACTGAAATCCCTTCTTCCGGCGCAGGTCTCCCCTCGGGTGTCTGGCGGGTGTCAGGACACTTTTCGGGTGCCACTACCTGTGGGTCTGCTCCCACCGGGAGAGCCGGGCCTGGCACGCGCCTGGTGCCCCAGGCAAAGAGAGGGGGGACCCCGCGTGGACACCGGGGCTGGGGGTGGGGGACCCCACGAGGAGGCTGGAGGCCTAAGAGGGGGACCTCGCGAGGATGCTGAGGCTCGGGGGAGTCGCCAGGACACCGGGGCTGGAGGGACCCCGCGAGGACGACGAGGCTGGGGGGGACCCCCCCCCCGCAAGGACGACGAGGCTGGGGGACCCCGCAAGGATGCCGGACGCGGGGCGGGGCGGGGGGGCCGGGGCGTGCAAGCGAGCCGGAGGCCGCCAGGGGGCGCTAGGGCCGGGCCGCCCACGCCCCTCCCTCGCCCCTCCCTTTGCAATGCCCTGGCCGCTGGACGTTCTGGTGTCCCCAGACCTGGGTGCCAGGGTTCTGCCGGGAGAGTTGGCGTGGAGAGGTCCCGCCCCACTCCCGGGACGGGCCAGGAGGAGGGGGCCGAGGCCTTGCGGGGGGCGAAGGGGGGTGTGGAAAGTTGTATGAAAATAAAGACTGGCTCTCACCCCCTCCCGTCCGCCCCTCTCGCGCTTTCACACACGCGCGCGGGACCGTCGCCCGGTCCTGGAGCCCGCGGGACCCCCTGGGGCCGGGGGCGCCCCCGGGCTGCAGGGGGGCCGAGCTGGGGGCTGTTGGCCGCCACTGCCCCTCCTCCTCCTCCTCCTCCTCTTCCTCCAATAAATAATTTCCACTCCATCCAGAAAAGCTCTTTTCCTGTCTGCTCTCAACGCGCCCCTTATTCCCCCGCCCGGGTGACGGAATCCCCGTCTGTTTCCCTCTGTTTAATTCCGTTGCCGGGACCACGGTGGCCGCGCGCCAGGGCGCAGGGAGTTCCGGGGGCGGCGGCGCGGCTCTGTGGCCAGCGCGCCCCCGGGTCCGCCTCGGGCCGGTCCTGCGGCCACCGCGGGACCACGGGCCTCGGTCCTCGCGGCCGCGGCCCCCCGCGCTCCCCTTCCGCCTCTCCGGCTCCTCCGGCCTCCTCGCGAAGTGTGTTTATAGCTGCTACTAGGAGAGACGTTACACGGATTTTATTTTAAGGATGGGTGATGACTAACGAAGTTAAAAGGAGCTTAGGACAGAAAACAAGACTATTTTTAGATTACTGTTGTTTCTGTGGATTATGGGCAAATACACCCAAAGAAGCTTACCGTTTTCAAAGTCCCTTTGGATGCCAAATCCTTTCTCTTGGAGCACACTTGGGTAATTCATCCACCCTGCCCAATATTTTCTATAGACTCTGCAGTCGCCGTTGCTCGGGTTTCTGTGTTTAAGCACAACTGCTATGGAGACGCCACCCTCAGTGACGTGGGCGGTCCGGGACCTGGTCAGGAGGACCTGGGAAGCCCTGGCCTGGCTGGAGCTGCCCTGAAGGGGATGCTGTGCCCCCCGCCCTGGGAGCCTCGCTGGGGACCATCCGGCCCACCTGGCCCGGGGCTTTGCAGCCTCCAGGGCGGCAGCTTCCGTGCACACGCTGCAGTGGCGGGGGCTCCTGGGCAGGTGCTGGCCACGGCCCACCCTTTCTTCCTGTTCCGCAGTCGCACAGCCAGGTGCCACTTGTTGCTGGTGAAAACCACCTCAAACGTCTGCGGGTTGAACTGCTCTGTGCTGCCAGGTCCACATGGTGAGCCCGGCAGTGGCCACCTTAACGTTCTCCCATTTGGAAACACTTTGGGCATCTGAATCCTCTATAAGGGGCAGGTGTGCGTTCTTCCTGCAGCACGTTCTGGGCAGCCAGCAAGAAGCACATGGACTGAACAGAGGTGCTGGCAGGTATGCTTGGGTACAGGGGCAGTTAGCCAGAGGGTGGAGACTGGCATGAAGTTAAAAATCAGAATTATGAAGAGGGTATTTACTTCTAAGTAAACTTAGCTGAGGTTGTCTTAAAAAAGCCAATGGCAGTACATCTCCAGGTCGTGGCTGAAGTTGAGAAAGATGGGGCTGCACACCTGTGTCAGCCCCTCCAGATGTCCCTCTTCGGTCTGAGGTGTCCTTAGAGGCCCATGGACTTAGGGTTTGGAAGTTTACACTGTGCTTTTACTTGTGAAATCGCTCTTTACTCCGCCCCTCTTCCCTGGAACAGTGCAGGGGCCTTCTTCGTCTCCCGAGCACGCGCTCCAAGCACCGCCACCAGGTCTAACGCCTCAGTCATCAGTCAGTCAACTCCGCTAAGCACAGCTCTCAGCGTGGTTCCTCATGTCCTTCCCCCTTCCCCCACCGGAGCAGTCCCTCCCCCACCACACTGCCACCCACCCTGAGTCTCAGCATCCCCCCCACCAATGCCCAGAGCCCTCCTCCAGTCCACCTGCCCCCCTCCCCGGGTCCTTATCACCCATCTGATGTGTCTTTGCCCACCTCTGTAGCCCCTCGCATTGCCGTCCAGTGTGGTGGCCTTGGACAGCCCGAGTCTGCTTTATAGCCTAGAACATCCTCCCTGGAGAATGCTCCACGTGACCTTGAGAGGAATGTGTGTTCTGCTGTGGCGGGGTGGCCTGTCCTAAGCACGTGTGGTAGGCCTTGTTGCTTTACGGTGTGGTTCAAGCCTTCTGTTTCCTGGTTGGTCTTCCGTCTGGTTGTTACATCCATTATCGAAAGTGGGGTATTGACATCTCCACCTATTGCTGTAGGACCATCTATTTCTCCCTTCCTTCCATCAGCTTTTGCTTCATGTATTTTGGAGCTCGGTTGTTAGATGCACATATGTTTCTAATTGTTATGTCTTCCTGATGGATTGGCCCTGTTATCGTTACGAAACAGCCCTCTTTATTTGTAATAACACTTGTTGTGTTAAGACCTGTTTTGCCTGACATCGGTGCAGCCATTCCATCTTTCCCATCCTTGTTCTTTGCATAGTATATTTTTCCACCCCTTTAGTCCATTCGTGCCTTTGAATCTGAAGTGTGCCTCTTACAGGCAGCTGCAAGTTGGAGCACCTCTTTTGGCCAGTTTGACAGAGTCTCTGCCTTTTTATCAGCTTGTTAAATTCACCCACACTTAATGTTATCATTGATATCATTGGATTTATATCTGCCATTTCATTTTTCCTGTTTCCTATTTTTCTCACGTCTGTATTGTTCCTCTATTCTTCCTTTATTGCTTTCTTTATGTAAAGTGAATGTTGTGTAACGTAGCATTATGAATTCTTTAATGATTTTTACCCTTTTTAAAGTTATTTCCTTTGTGGTTGTTTTAGGGTTTACCACTTACATTTTTATTTTATTTATTTATTTATTTTGCGGTACGCGGGCCTCTCACCGCCGTGGCCTCTCCCGTTGTGGAGCACAGGCTCCCGACGCGCAGGCTCAGCGGCCACGGCTCACGGGCCCGGCCGCTCCGCGGCACGTGGGATCTTCCCGGACCGGGGCACGAACCCGCGTCCCCTGCATCGGCAGGCGGACTCCCAAACGCTGTGCCACCAGGGAAGCCCCCACTTACATTTTAACATCACAATCAGGTTCAGATTTATACTAGCTTAATTCCAGTGATATACATAAACATTAATGTTATGTGGGTTTATTCCTTTTTCCCCTTTTTATGGCATTATGTTGCTTAAATGACAAGTAGTAACGCTGCAAACTCAGCGGGACTCTGGACGCGTGCTTCCTTTACCGCCTGTAGTCAATTCCTCCATCCCAGCTCTGCTCCACCCACTTCCTTGGTACTGTTATTGATGAAAGTATGACACATGTATTACATTTCCGCTAATTATAGGCCTGACATTACGTTATATCTATATTATTTTATACAATTGCTTTTTAAATTAGTTATTAGAACAAAGGAGGAAAATATACATTTGTACTGCTTTATAAAATTACCTGCTTACCTTTAACAGCACTCTGTTTTTCTTCGTGTGGATTCAGTTTCCGTCTGGGGTCGTGTGCTTTCAGCCTGAAGAACCTCCTTTACTTCTCGTAAGGTGGATCTGCCAGCAGCCACTTCTCAGTTTTTGTGTATCTGGGAAGATCTTCATTTCACCCTCATTTTTGAAAGATAGGTTTGCTGAGTATGGGATTCTTGGCTGACAGTTTCTTTTTCTCCTTTGAGCACTTCGGATGCGTTACCCACTGCCTCCTGGCCTGCGGTGTCTCTGCGGAAGGCCAGTCTCATTTGGGGTCAGTCCTACTGGGGGCCCCTGGAAAGGGACATCATTCTCCTCTTGCTGCTTTCAGGATGTTCTCCTTGCCTTTGATTCTCAGCGCCTTCGCTGTGATGCAGGCCTCTCCTGGCATGGAACCACCCTCACAAGCTGGGGCCAGGGCTCTGGGGCCCCCGGCGTTCTCAAGGTACAGCCTCCATCCCGCTGCAGGAGTGGGGGCTGCGTGGGAGCAGGTGCCCCTCTTCGTAGCCGCACTCCCCGGGGACTCAGCCCACGGGGACAGGGAGCCCCGCGTTGGTGGCTGCAGCCTCTGGACTGGAGCCCCCTCCTGGCTGAGCCGGGACGCTGCGGGAGCCTCGGTTCACATGCCAAAGACTCTCCTTTTTAAACCAGTTTCCGTAGATTTTCTTGAATAGATGTTTCATTTGCCATTGTCCTTAGGAGCGTTTCCAGAGGCTTTAAACGGTTGTTTTCCTTTAGATGATTTTCTCCGTTTTCACGGTGAAGCAGGTCAGCTGAGCGCATGCGCGCGGTGCAGAAGTCGACGCGGAGTCTGCGTTCCAGTCCCGCGCTGCACCCGCGGGAGCCCTCATCAGGGTCTTCACCTCGTGGGCTGTGGCGAGGGTTACAAAGGCCCTGCCCGCTTTCACCTCGGTGGCCAGCCCCCAGCAGCTCAATGAATGCGATGATCACCGCAGAGTCAAGCTGTGCGGGGCTGGACTGCGTCGTCCAGGGATGTGCCGGGGCCCCGACCCCCGGAACCCGTGAGCGGACCGCGTGTGGAAACAGGGTCCTTGCGGAGGGCATCAGGGAGGAGGCGGTCGCTGGGCGGCCTGACCCAACGGGGCCGTCGTCCTCATGAGAAGAGAAGGGGACGGGCGGCGACGCGGGAGTGACCCTGAGGACACCAGCCCCACCGGCCCCCGGGAGAGGCGGAGGACCCTGTCCTGGAGCCCAGGCGGGAGCCCGGCCCGGCCGGCGCCCTGCCCCCGCGCTGCCGGGGCTGTGAGAGCACATCGTTCTGCCAGGTTGAGGCCCCAGGTCGTGGTACGTGGCTCGGCGGCTCCAGGGAACCAACGCAAAGGCTGGCTGGTGTGTATTTCCTCCCGGGAGCCCAGGCCCCGTCACGTCCTGCTGTCGCCCTCCCTCGGTGCCCGGGAAGCGCCCACCCAGCGCTCCCGCCAAAGGACCCGCCGTGGAGCCTGGCTGACAGCCCGCTGGGGACACTCCTGGCCCACCGAGGCCACCACTGCCGGGCCGGTGGCCATGGTGCCACCCCAGGCCCCTCTTCTCCCCACGGTACCCCCGTCAGGCAACTTCGCCGGGGACCCCTCCGTGTGGGTGGGTCGTGGGCTGCCCTGCTCCGCTCGGGACCCAGGCCTGGTGCACCTGCAGCTCCTGGGGGCCGTGGGGGGCTGAGCCCGCGGCTCTGAGGCCCCCCCGGGAAGCTGTGCCCACTGGGCCTGCGAGGAAGGCGCGGCCAGAGGCGGATTCCTGGACGGTTTGATCACCTGGATCCAGAGGCACCTGAAAGCCCAACTCTGAGTTCCTCACGCGGGGAGGAGACCCCTTCCCTCTCTCGCTGCCTCCGTCTATCTTGCCGTGGGATTCGGCCTCAGCTAGAACCCCAGGGCACACGGGAGCCGCCGCTGGCACCCGGGGTCTGGCCCTGCTCCGCCAGGCCCCAGAGCGACCGGCAGCTTCGGAGGCGGATGCAGAAGGGTGGGTGAGGGCGGGGGCTGCGAGGCCCCCGCTGGGCAGAGTCCTCGAGCTTCACCTCGGTTCTCTTGGGGACTCCTGCTGGAGCTCCTCCTGCCCGGAGCCCCGGGCGGCTGCCTCGCGCCCTCCCTGCCAGCCTCAGGCCAGCTGCGGGCTTGGCGAGCCCTGTCCTTTATTTCTGAGAAGTCGGAGGGTGTGCGGAAGAGAAGGGCACTCAGCTCCCCTGTTTGGCCGTCGCGGCATCTGCTCTGGCCACCGACCTGGCCGGAGGGGACTAGGTTCCACCTCTTGTTTCTGGGGAGCGTCGAGGTTTGCACCTGTGAGCTCACAATGCTTTCCTTTTGTGAGAGAGTAAGAGGAATAATAGTAAGTTTTCCGACGGCAAATTTGTTAAATTAAGCAGCAACCCAAGGTGCGCCGCTTTCACCCCCAGCCTTAGATGGACGGGGAGGCTGCTGAGTCTGTCTCTGCTCTGATTGGCTTTCATTTTACATGCGGCGCAGTTTTCGGGAGGCGGGCACGGGCCAGCCGCCGCTCCCGGGCCCCGGGCTCCGACCCCGCGGCGAGGTGGACTCTGCCCGTGGCTCGGGGCTGCCGGGCTTCCCAAACTATTTTTAAAGTGTTTTGGGTTCAATAAGGCTCTAAACAAGTTTTGCCAACCACTTTTTCCATTAATTTTTAAACCGGAGTGAATTTCAAGGGAAATTTAATCCATGTGCTTCTGATTCATTTACACTTAACTCACTGAGATGCCGTGTTGAACTGTTTGATGTTGAAGCGGAAGGCAGCTTTCTACAAGCCTGCTTGGCCTTTTTTCCTTCTTGGAAACAGGAAGTGGCATCTTGCCAGAGTGTAAATGGACGTGATCCCTCAGTGACAATGCTGTTTCAAACCCACACCCAAGAGCCTGGGGCTGTCGCAGGGCCTGGGCTGCTGGGTCCCCAGGCGGGTGGGGGAATGGGGCTGACAGCCCAGCACAGCCCTCTGGCTCTCCCCCACTTGGGCCTCAGGTACCCAGACAGCAAGAGAGCCTGTACTGTGCTTGTCTCTTTAAAACTTGTGTCAATACACATAAAAAAATTTACCATCTTAACCATTTTTAAGTGTATAGTTCACTGGCGTTAAGTACCTTCACCAGCATCCGTCTCCAGAGCTTTCTCATCTTCCCAAACTGACACTCAGTCTCCGAGCGACGCCGGCTCCCCTCCCCTTCCACACCGTCACTCTGTCTGTGAATTTGCCTGCTTAGCCCAGGGCCCTCGTGTAAGTGGAATCACGCAGGATTTGTCCTTTCGGGATGGCTTATCTCACTCAGCGTCATGTCCTCAAGGTCCAAGCGGGTTGTACCAGGGTTAGAGTCTCCTCCCCTTTGAGGCCGAATCAGATTCTGGCGTGCGCAGGGACCACGCTGTCCTCCGTGCTCGTCCGTGGACGGGTGTTTGGGTCACGTCCACCTTTCAGCTGTGGGAGCGGTGCTGGCCTGACCGTGGGTGCGGACTCCCCCCGAGACCCTGCCTTCGGTCTCTGGGCGACATGCCCAGACGTGGGGTTTCTGGATCCCACGGTGCTTCTGAGTTGGGCTCTTCGAGGGACCAGCGGCTTGTGCTTGGTTTGTAGGTGGCGTTGCGGTGGCCGCTCTGGACGGGTTCTCAACAACTTCCCCTCCGGGGATCCACGCTCTGGTGAGACCTCCAGGCTGGTGGCTGGACCTCGGCAGGGCCTGGGGCAGTGGGGAGGGGCGGCGGGGGGCCTCCCGGCCCAGCACCTGGGGTGCAGTCAGCTCCAGGCTGGAGGCACTCCAGAGGAGACACGGCGCCCGTCCCAGCGCAGGCGGAGAACCAAGGCCTCTGGGGCCCAAGGACAAAGGGCATGGCCACAGCCTCGCGGGCTCTGGGCCTGGGGGAGTGAAGAAATAACCCAGGGGTTCTCTCGTCCCTGTCAGGAGTGGCTCTGTGGCTGGGCCCTCCTCTGTCTCCCTGTCTCTGTCCCTCCCTCGTCATCGTTGTTTTTTATTTTTTTTATTTTTTTTAAATTTATGTTATTTTTATTTTTGGCTGCGTTGGGTCTCCGTTGCTGTGAGTGGGCTTTCTCTAGTTGCGGCGAGTGGGGGCTACTCTTCACTGTGGTGCGCGGGCTTCTCATTGCGGTGGCTTCTCTTGTTGCAGAGCACGGGCTCTAGGCGCACAGGCTTCAGTAGTTGTGGCTCGCAGGCTGTAAAGCACAGGCTCAGTTGTCGTGGCTCGTGGGCTCTAGAGCGCAGGCTCAGTAGTTGTGGCGCACGGGCTCAGTTGCTCCGCGGCATGTGGGATCTTCCCGGACCGGGGATCGAACCCGTGTCCCCTGCATTGGCAGGTGGATTCCTAACCACTGCGCTGCCAGGGAAGCCCCCATCAACTGCTCTTTAATGATGAACGTAGCCATGTTCTCAGCTGTGGTCCTCACGGGGTGTCCTCCTGATCTGGTCACACTGGGCACCGGGCTGGGCCTATGCTGCCCCTACTGGGCAGTGTGACAGGGGCCCTCAACGGCCCCGGTGTCCGGCGGCGGTGGGGGGGGCGGTGTCTGCAGCTGAGGGGCTCGCCCACCAGCCCGGGGGATGTGGTTACTGAAATGGCTGCAGGTTCCCACCAAGCTCACCAGCTGGGTGTCCACCCGCTGTCCACCTTCCCCAGTTTCCTCCTGAGGACCCACGCGGGTGCCCCAAGCTGGAGGCTCTGGGAGCAGGGTCCCTGGGCCGAGGGCAGCACGTCCTGCAGACCGCTAGGGCCACGTGCTGGGGTGGGAGGGTGGGGAGTGGAGGGGGGGGGTGTCCAGGCCGAGGGGCCCCCAGGGAGGGTTAGCAACGCTGGCCACGCCTGGCGTCCCTCGCATTCTGGAGGCCTGTCACCCTGCGAGCGCTGCGTCCGGATCCAACCAGCCTGAGCCTGGCCACGGGTCCCAGCACCCGGCAGCTGCCCCGCCCCGCCCGTCACCTGCCCCGCCCTCCGTGGGCTCCACCCCCGGGCCCACCCCTCCAGCCTGCACCCGGAGACCCTGCTCGGCCGCCATCTGCCCGAACCCCGACCCGCACGGCAGACAGAGCTCGGCTTGCCCGGGTCACCTGCCTCCTTCTTGCTGCCATTTCAGCTTCTTCTCATTTTGTCACAAATTGGGGGGACGGTCAGGGGGCAGTGAAAACTCCCGAGGGGCGGAGGTGGCATCAGTCAGAATGTTCCAGCGCTTTCAGGGGGGCGGAATCCACAGCCTGGCATGTGTGCCCACGTGGGGTGCCAGGCAGTGGGCAGGAGGGGTCCCCGGCACCCCCGGGACGCCCTGCTGGCAGGAGGTGGTCGCCCTCAGGTCGCGGGGGGAGCCCCTCACCCCTGCTGAGCGGCTCCTGCTACAGGCTTCACGCCCAGAGGCGGCGGGTGTGGGACGGCCAGCTGGGGACCTCACAGCCCCGCCATCGGCACGGGCTCCAGGCGGCCAGGCAGTGGCACCTCAGGGCTGGGCCGAGGACACAGGTTGGCCGGGGAGGAGTGGGAGGTTCGCCCCCGGAGCCCCGCCAGGCTCCCAGGGTCCTTGGCTTCGGGGCGGTGGCGCCTGAACCAAGGGGCCCATCCAGTCTGCTGGGCACGAGCGCCTCACATCCCGCCAAGTGGGGCCTGGAAGTGGGCACGCTGAGCTCAAGCTGGTGGCCGCGCTGGACGCGCCCACGACCTGTGGGCCATCACCTCTGTCAGGAAGCTGGTGGCTCTTCCCGAGTGGCCTCGGCACCGTGACAGTGACGCAGCCTCACGACCTTCGGGGACTGAGAACCACAGATCCTTAGAGAAAAACAGGAGCCGCTCCGAGGACATAAGTGAGACGTGTGGCTGGAGGGTGACGACGGTGTCCTGAGCTGACCTCCTCCAGGACCTTCTCTAGAACCTTCTCTAGAATCTCCTCCCTCCTCCAGGACCTCCTCCAAGACTTCCCCTTCTCTAGGACCTCCTCCAGAAACTTCTCCAGGACCTCCTCAGGACCTTCTCTAGAAGCTTCTCTAGAATCTCCTCCCTCCTCCAGGACCTCCTCCAAGACCTCCCCTTCTCCAGAACCTCCTCCAGAAACTTCTCCAGGACCTCCTCCAGGACCTTCTCTAGAATCTCCTCCCTCCTCCAGGACCTCCTCAGGACCTTCTCTAGAATCTTCTCTAGAATCTCCTCCCTCCTCCAGGACCTCCTCCAGGACTTTCTCTAGAACCTCCTCCCTCCTCCAGGACCTCCTCCAGGACCTCCTCCAGAAACTTCTCCAGGACCTCCTCCAGGACCTTCTCTAGAACCTCCTCCCTCCTCCAGGGCCTCCTCAGGCCCTGCCGCAGTGCAGGCGCTCAGTCCGGCCCGGGGGGCGAGCAGGCAAACGCGACATTTGCGGGTTACTCTGCTCTGTGGTTTCAGATGAGGGTGGAACTTGCCAGCTGGAGCGGGGGCCTCACCCAGGCTCATGGGCCAGGAGGCTGCACGCCGAGCTGTGAGACGTCGCCCCAGTTAGGGCTGTGGGTCTGGGGGCGCAGCTGCCTTGCCCTCCTGTTTGAGGAAAACAGTAAGAAGGATGGCCCCCCTTGTCCTGGGGCGAGACCCAAAGTCGTCGTCACGGCAACAGCCTCCGGACGCCCAGAGGACCCCTGCTCCCCGGTGTCTTCAGATAAGCCCACTCCCCTCGGAGCGACAGTCGGGGCCGCTCAGGACGGGAGGACGTCGGGACTGAGGGGACGTCCCACAGTGCAGCTCACCTGTGTGTGGACGGTACCCCCTGCAGTTGTGCCCAGACGCCCCCAGCATTACAGAAACCCCCGGCGGCTCCTGGGAGCCAACAGGTTAAACGCCGAGGCTCCACTTAGCCACCCAGGCGTCTGACTTTGCTCAAGATCCAGCTCCTCGGGCTCGGGTGGCAGGGCCGGGTGCCAGGCAGGGGACAGGGTCCCCGGCAGTGTGGCCACGAGGGCGCAGCCCGTGCCCTGGCACCTGATTCCATCACAGACTTAAAGCCGTCTCTGTGCTTGGCTGGCGATTTCTCTGCACCTTCGGGTCAGGAAGAGACTGGAACCCTTGAAGGTGATATCAAGCCACTCCGAATCAGCAGTGCAGAGGTGTCCCGCACCCCTGCGGGTCGCCCGGGATCGCAGGACTTGGGAGGGGTCTTTGCAGATGGGCTCGGTCACGATGAGGCTGTCCCGGAGCGAGGCCCCACCACTGGCCGGCGTCCTCAGAGCACCCGGGGCTTTGGACGCAGACACGCAGGGCGTGGCGGGGCGCAGGGCGGGCAGAGGTCGGCGGAGCGCCGCGGCCGCAGCCGGGAGCGCGCAGGCCAGGCGGGAAGAGGCAGGCGGGGCCTGAGCCCGGGCGGGAGGGCGGCCCTGGACACCGTCTCGCTCCGACTCCCGGCCTCCAGAGCCGAGGGGCTGAACCTCTGTCCTTCCGCCTGCTTGGCGGCGCTTTGTCTGGGGCCCAGCTCCCGCGCCTCACGCCCGCAGGATCCAGGGCCTGGGGGCCCCTTCCCAGGACGGCGCGGGTCGCGGCTGGGACGACGGCCCCTCGGGCTCTGCTGAGGGCGTCGTGCTGAGTGAACACGGAAGGGGTTCTGCTGGGCCGCGGGGGGCGAGGGGGCGCGTCCGCGCCCGGGAACCGGGAGCCCCTCCCGCAGGGCCCCGTGCAGTGGTAGCCCGGCGGACCCCGCGCTGCTCCCCTGCCGGTTCTGGCCTTTTCTCCATCTTTTTTGCTCAGGTCGTGTCTGCTCGTCGGCGCAGAGGGTCCAAAGTGCTGCCCAGGCCTCAGCCCCGCGCCTTCTGGCGGCGAACCCGGCTCTGCCTCCGGAACTGACTGGCCACCCCGCCAGGTGGACAGACGTGGAGCTCCAGGCGGCCCGAGGAAGGGCCCGGATGGATGACGGATGCGGGCGCCGGCCGCCACGTGTCCCGGGGCGGCCCGCGGTGGGCGGAGCCTCTTGCGACCCTGGGGCCCGGGCAGCAGCCACGTGACGCCTGTCCCCCCGGCTCAGAGCCGTCCACGGTGTCCTCCCGCGCCCCCGCGGCCGGCAGAGGGGACGGGAGAGGCAGGCGGGGGCCGTCCACGTCCACAAGTGCCCTCAAGGTGCCCCTGCCGCGCACTAGGCCTGGCGTCTGCGGCCTCCCGGCCTCCCTGAGCCAGGAGGGCCCCGGGACCCCGAAAGCAGCGCGGGGACGGGCTGCGGCTGCAGCTGCGCAGCCCAGGCGGCCAGTTCCGGGAACGTTCTTGGAAAAGAGCACCGGGGGTGGAGTGGGGCTGTTCTCTGGTTTTAAAGATTCGGAAAATCCTGCAGCTCAGGGAGGACTGTTTTCAGACAGCGCGGGGACGGGCTGCGGCTGCAGCTGCAGCTGCGCAGCCCAGGCGGCCAGTTCCGGGAACGGCCTTGGAAAAGAACACCGGGGGTGGAGTGGGGCTGTTCTCTGGTTTTAAAGATTCGGAAAATCCTGCAGCTCAGGGAGGACTGTTTTCAGACCTCGGTCCTTCTGGGCCCCGTGGTTCCGCTCAGCCGTCGTCTCCGAGGCCCAAGGCCCCAGCGCCTTCCGGGCCCACCAGGAGCCCCTCTCCACTGGGACGGGAGCAGGAGCCGCGGGGCCGCTGGCGGGGTCCCCCCGGGAGGACGGGGGGAGGTGCCGCCTGGGCTTTATTATGAGGAGCTAACCCGGGCCCCACGCAGGCAGAGTGGACGCCGCGTGGACCCAACCCCCCGGGGGAAGGCAGGTTCTTCAAGGCGACGAACTCCGGCCCCTCAGGGAATCACACTTTCTGGGCTCGGCTGTTCCAGCCCAAGGAGACGCCCTGATCCTAAGAGCCCAGACATCAGCCTGGACCCTGCGGGCCGTGGGCGGCATTTCTTAGCTTCCAGCGCCGCCTGCTGGAATCTCCCGGAATTACAGCCGCTCCCCGGGGCGCGGTGGCCGAGGCGTTTCCTGTTTATCGCAGCCCAGTCGGGCGGCTGGGGCTCGGCTGAGCAGGGCCCGCTGGGCCCCAAGGTGCCCAGCGACTGCGGCATCGCAGGGGAGCAGCCACCGCACCCCCTTCCTGAGGGCACAAACCGATACGACCTGCCCGCCGTACCCCGGGCCCTTGCCAGCCCTGCCCAGAAGCTCGGGGCGTGGGCTCCCCGCCCAGCTCCCCACGGCCGGACAGAGGGACACGAGGAACCTTCCCGACCGGAGGGCTCAGGCCAGGATTTAGTGGGAAGTCGGCGAGCCCAGCACGGTCCTCCTCACGTGGACAGCCAGCTTCCCGAGTCTAAGTCACTCCAAGATAAAGAGCTTTCAGGAGAGAACATGCAGGAAGGTCCCGTCCAGGTGTGGACCCGCCCAGCAGCGCCCCAGGGTCCCGCCTGTTTGGGGGACACAGGATTGTCTCCTGCACGAGGGCTGGGCTGTGTTGAGGCGCTTGGGGCTGCCGGCCTTGACTGTGGGGACCAGGTGGTGTCAGTGAAGGACCCTCCCCACCCGAGGCGTGTCTGGGATCGAGGACACGCCAGGCCCGTCCTCTGGCCACGGTGTCCCCAGGCGGCCCGCGTGCAGGAAGGGGGTTGTGGTCGCTGTGGCTCCAGGGGAACAGAGCCTGACCCTGTGCCTGAGGGCCCCGGGGTCCCCGCCCAGCCCTTACCTGCATGGGCTGGGGATGCTGCCATGGGCCAGGTGGGGAATCCCTTAAACCGCCCCAAGGCTCAGTCTCCCCGTCCCTCACTGTCTGTCCGGCGCTGTCCCGGGATGGGGACAAGGCCGGGGGCGCCAGGGCACCGAGTCACCGGGGCAGTGACCCCCAAGGCGTGGCCTGGTAGGCCGAGTGGACAGACCGAGGCCGCGTCGGGGGGCACGACGCTGGGTTCGAGCGGGTGACCCCGTCCCAGGGCCCGGGCTGGGCCTCTCGCGGGTTCCGGTGTACTCGAAGCCTGAGGGGGTGGAGGGGCCCCAGCTCTGTTCGGCGTCCCGCCCTTGGACCATCTGGGGTTCCAGTGGGACGGGGTGACAAGGCAGCAGGCCCTGACCCAAGTCCCTGGTCCGCAGAGCACAGGGGCCTTTCCAGGGCCTCTCGGTGGAGCGAGGGAGGGGGGCCAGCAGGAGGTCTCCCAGGGGCCCCCGGACAGGACGTGGGGACACGCCTGCACCCACGTGGCTCAGGGGACGGGCCTGAGGTGCAGGGAGCTCCGGCCACCCTCCCACGGGGCGGGGGGGGGGGGCACTTCCTGGCGGGGGCCCTGAGCCCTCCCACAGCAGGAGGCCCAGCAGGGGCCCGGGCAGGCGACGCAGGCCGTCCCAGCTGGAAGGAGCAGAGGCCGCTTCCGCAGCCCACGGCCCCGTCCCCCGGGGCGCCGCCGGCCGAGTTCACAGGCTCGGCGGACACGGTGCAGCCCTGACTCAGAGACACTGATGACGGTCACGAGTCTGGAACAGGACGGGGCCACCTCGGGGGCTGCAGAAGAGCCGTCCACCCCCCACCCCTCCAGCCGCCTGCCACCCGCCCCTCCACTTGTCCACCTGACCTGCCCACCCGTCTACGTCACACGGTAGCGGGGGCCAGTGACGCCCAGGCTCTCGGGGACGCGGTGGCGGAGACTGGGCCCTGCTCGCGCCCACCGTGCCCTCCCTCCGCCACCAGCGCACCCAGCTACGGTCAAACTGCGGCCCTGGGCTCTCCGGGAGAACGCCCGCCCGCCCGGCCGCCGCCGCGAAGGCTTCACGACCTCTGAAGGGCGCACCTACCCGCCTGCAAACAGCCCCCCTCCCGGCCGCCCGCGTCCTGTCACCCCTCCCCTCAGGGCCGCGGCCATGCCACTCTGCACGCGGGCCTTCCAGCCCCTTCCACCCCCAGGCGCCTCCTCCCGGCCCCTCCAAGGCGGGGGGCCCGTCCACCTGCCCCGTCAGCCTCGTGGGGGAGCGCCCAACCCCTGGGGAGACGTCCAGGATTTCTCAGGGCACGCGGCTGGCACAGCCCGTGAGCCCGCCTCGCCTGTCCCCTCTCAGCCGCACCGGCCTCCCCCAGGTCCCCCCTGGGTCCTGAGCAAGAGCTCCTCCCTTGGCCCCAGATCCCCGCAGACCCGCAGCTCTGCGAGGAGCTGAAAGAGCGACGCCCGGTGGGCGGGGGGCGGACCGGCCACCTGGGAGGTGCTGGTGGGACGGTCTGAGCAGCGCCGGGCATCACCCCTCCTCCACTGGGACCCAGCCCTGGGCGCCTCGGGCGCCCCGGGCGCCCCGGCACAGCGCTCAGACCCCGAGCAGCTCCCAGCGCTGGAGCCGCTCCCCGCCCAGAAGTGCCCCTTGAACAAAAGGACTCGGCTGCTCAGGGAAGCGTTTTTCCAGCCCAGCATCGGCGAGGCGCTGCGCCCACAGCCGGGGGCCCAGGCGGCCGGAGCCAGGCGCCAGCGAGGTGTGCAGTTGTGTGATTTCGCAAACGTCGAAAGGACGGGAACTCAGAAACGGTCTTGCCTAACAGCAGAGCCTCGGGACGTACCTGAGCTGCTGCCCTGGGCTTACGGGCAAATGCCCCGCCCTGCGCCACGTGGCTGCCGTGGGCTCGTGGGCGCCGCCGGGACCAGCGTGGCCCGCGGTGGGGGAGGCGGGGAGGGCGCGGCGCAGACACGGGCCTTTACAGCATCGAGACTTTATTCTGGTTAAGCGGGGACGACTTTCCCTATTGTAACATCAAAGAAAGAACTAGAATGTTAGGAAACTGCAGAACATTAAATGGCCTTTCATTTCAATTCTCAGAACAGCAGACAAAGATGGATGCTTTACAGTAGCAGTGAAATCATTAGGGCTCATTTTCAATAGAAAGTCAAGCTGGTTCGACATGGAAATTAAACTTGGAGAAACAATGAAAAGGGAAGGCAAGGAAATCCGGCCCCGGCACGGATACGGCGCGACTGTCTGCGGAGCCCCACCCCGGCCACCTCCCGGGCCCTTCCTGCCTCACGCCCTCTCTCGGCAGCCGCCGCCGCGCACCCTGCATCACGGAAACGGGCCCGAAGGTGCTGGAACCTTCCGTGGCAGGCGCGTGGCCCTAGGAGGAGAGCTTGGAGTAGCTGGGCGGGGACAGCTTCCGCTTCAA
This sequence comes from Physeter macrocephalus, assembly GCF_002837175.3. Lineage (NCBI taxonomy): Eukaryota > Metazoa > Chordata > Mammalia > Artiodactyla > Physeteridae > Physeter > Physeter macrocephalus. The sequence continues at coordinate 87,820,396 of NC_041232.1, read as the reverse complement.
GTACTTCAGGACGTAGAGGGGAAGGCAGCTGACCACCGTGATCGCCGACACTTTCCACACGAAGGTCACAGTCGTGATGAAGGCGACATCTGTGGGAGAGAAACCCAGGAACAGGTGTCAGAGGCGCCCAGGGCGCCGCAGAGGCGGGCCTGGTGGAGCCTCGGGGTCTGGGTTACAGCACTGCTTTCCCCGCACACCAGGGGCAGGGGCTCCTCTAACAGGAGCCACGAAGCCCCAGCTGCGCAGGGCAGGCGCTGCACGGCCCGCGGGCTCGGTCCAGAGGCAGAACCTCGCAACGCAGCCTGGGGCCGGCTCAGACCGGCCGGGCTCATCTTCGTCGTCCTGAGGACAGGCGACCCTGGGCGTCGGGGCCTTGAGGCCGCTGGCAGAGCCGTCCCCGTGAGCCCACCTCCCGTGCCCCTCGGTCCCGCCACCACAGGGGATGTGCCCCCAGGCCGACCTCTGTTCCCAGGGTCAGCGGCTGTTCTAATCCTTGCGGGTGAAGAGCCGTGTGAGAACCCGACGGGCGGCCGATCCTACGACAGCCATCCCTGGAGACTGTCGTCGGAAGTGAGACGAGACAGCCTGGGAGGCTCATGGACGCTGAGGCCCAGGAAAGTGCAGGGAAACCCCGGGTCTGCGTGCAGGGCACACGGGGTCCCAGGCTGTGTTTAAGCACATTGTAAAAAACCCGGGAAGTGTTTTCCAGGGGTCCAATCACTACACAATAACGGCAAAATGTTGCGGGGACGACGCACGGTCGCCTGACGGCCACGGGTGCTCATCGGCGGACGCAGGACGCCCAGCACCGTCCCCTCTGATGAGCCGCAGAGCCCCGACGGGGCCCAGGGCCTCCCGCGCTGTCGCCAGGTGCGAGGAGCCCACAGCAAACGCCACGAAGAGGAGAGGCGGGGCTCTTATCAGTCGAGGCTCTGGAGTGACGGCGTTCTGCTAAGTTTCTGCAGTCTTGAAGGATGCGGTAGCGTCAACGACCCGAGAGAGCTCCACGAGACACCCTGCCTGTGCGGCCCTGCTGCTGGTGTCCCAGCTGTAGCTCCTCCTTTGTGTTCTGTGCTGTCCCAGCTGTAGCTTCTGCTTCTCCTCTGTGCTGGGAGAAGGAGCTGCGGGCCCAGGGAAACGCCCCACAATAAGCCAACATCGCTCCGTCCAAGAGCGTTAATTCGCGTTCACACAGGAAAGCAAACGTCTATTCTCAAAACAAAGTAACCAAGATATCATAATTTGAAAATAACCACTTCTTATGTGCCATGGCTATTTTTTTGGTGAATGTTTCTTTTAATGCAAAACCACGAATCTGTAATAGTTTTCCTATGTACGTACTCACCATTGAGTAGATACTTGAATGTGAATTCACCCAACTTCTGCTTTTACGATGGAATTCTTTTTACTTCTCTACCATCTATGATACGTCAAAGTTATGGAAGAGGCACAAAATTCATAAATTCCCGCCGTTGAAACTTGCCGAAACATTCATTTTGTAATTTGTAGTTCTGGTGTGAAGGATGGAGATGTTTTCACAATACGTGAAAAGCGATGTTACCATCGCTTTTCACCAAAAGTAACTTTATGGCCCGTTGCTCTCCTCCACTTCACAGAAGTATGAGGCTCTCATCTTTCATCCCAGTGAAGTCTGCTTGTCCCAAGTCGCTGGCGTTAGGAACAGGAAGTAGATGCCGACTTTTGACTTCAAGGGTCAGGGCTCTGCCTTAGATGGATTTTCCGACAGTGGCGAGTGCAGAGCTGGGTTTGACAAGGCGCGTCAGGTGAGGCGAGATCAGCGCGCCGGCCGGGGACGGGAAGCGAAGTCTTGCAGAGGGACGGGGGACGGCCGTGCGAGCGCGCCCAGGGCAGCTCAGCCCTCCCCCGGCGCCACGTCGGGTGACCCCCCTCCCCCCCCACTCCAGTCAGCGCTCACCGCCAGCACGCAGCCCCCCTCCTCAGGGCCCTGCTGGTGACGGCGGCGGGCGAGCCGGGCCACGTGCCGCCTGCAGGTTCTGACGCCGCTCGGGACCGAGGCAGCTGGGCCCCGTGGCTCCGGGGGAGGAGGGCGGGCGGGCGGCGCCGGGCCCCATCCTGGAAGCCCTCTTCCCTGCAGCCTCAGCGGCCTCCGTCAGGAAAAGGGACAAACAATACAGCTCTTGTGGGGAGAACTCGGCACGACTTCATGTATTGTTGCAAGGGGTTTAATCTTCCCGCAAAAATAAGCTCTGTGTTGTGAAGCTGTCTGATGTGGGTTTTATTACGATCTGCAACCTAAGATAACGTATTAGAAGCAACAAAGAAAACGTTTAAAAACCAGCGACAGACAGCTATTCAGAAAAGAAGTCTAAAGCAACTTACCAAAATATTTATTTAGAAAAGCGAGCGAGGCCACGTAGCAGCCGAGGCTGAGCAGCTCAGCGACCGCCATCAGCCAGTGCCACGTCCTGACGGTCAGGGCCACCATCAGCAGCTCCGTGAGGACGAGCGCCGTGAAGGAGATGGCCACCACGTGCACAAACTCGGACTCGAAAAGCACCAGGGCCCCGGACATGAGGATGCCGCCTGGAAAACAGCCAGCGGGAGCGGTGTGGCTTTGGGCACGACGACCTTCCTACTCGGGTCGGCGGCTCTGTTACCGTATGAGGGGCGAGAGCCGCCGACACTGACGGCACCGACAGACCCGGGCCGGGCACACCCGCACCCAGTGACCCACGTAAACTCTGGACTGGGGACAGAATAAGATGTGGACTGGCAGAGTCTGGGGGGAGGGCCGTGCCCGCGCGCCAGTTCGCAACTACGCGCCGGCCGTCACCTTCCAGGTCGCCTTCCAGGGCCGTCTGCTCACTGCTGTCCGCAGGCTCCCGTTTGTCTGGGACACCAAGCGGAGGGCAGCTGGTGACTTCTGACTTCGTAATTCGTATTTCTCGAAGTCCGGCTATGACGCCAAGAAAGCAAGCCATTGTGGGGCGTAGGCTGTGTGGTAAGTGCTGATTAAATTTTTCTGGATTGTCTTTTATTGAAAAACAGGTCACTTTTTAGGTGACCCGCACCAGGAAAAACGCCAACCCCCGCTGCGTTGTGAAGAGGCCTGCGGGACCAGCTGCTGGGGTATCGATTCACAAGATAAACCGAAAGCAATATTCAACTGCTGATGAAATGTTAAGCTTCTGGAACTTAACTGGGAGGTGAAAACAATATTGCCCATAGAAGACAAAAAAGCTTCAGTGCAGGAGAAGGCGGGTCCGTCTTACCTTGGTAAATACTGATTAAAACCCAGACGAGGAAGGTCTTACAGGATAAGGATCTTCCCTAGGGTAGACAGTGGAGCAGCTTAGTTAACAGAGCAGAACACACGTTTTCAAGTAGCTACGTGCGGGCGACTTGTAGAAGACCCCAGGCCCCCAGCCCCACCCACGTACTGATCCAGCCACCCTCTCCCTCCCGTGCACCCGGGCCGCCCGCCCTGCTCAGCTTATGGTAAAGGGGTGAGCGGTCTCTTCTGTTTGACCTCCGGTGACCTTAAGCCACGGCTATCCATTCCCGGGCTTCCTAGTGACCCAGGAGTCGACCTGTATAAAACAAACATTGAAACACACTATTCTGCAGAGTAAAAACCATTTCCCTTTATTTCTTCTTTACTTCTTGGGAACAAATCTTCCTATATCTACTTCTTAGTTTCCTTAGGTGACAAAGGACGGTCTATCACACCTGAAGTCAGAATTTAGGCCCCGAGGTCCTTTCTGGAAAAGATGCCATATCAACGAGCCCAGCACAAACAAGGGTTTCTGGCACAGCAACCTTCACCTTGAAAACTTGGCCTGTGTCTGTCCGACCACGCTCCCGAAGATGCTTCTATCTGAGAAGGAGGTGGGGGTCACAAGTCACCCGCCAGCCCATTGCTGCCAAGGGCTGGTGGAGGCAGCGCACGTCCCCGAGGCCTGTGGACGACGGTGTCGGGACGGGGCCCGGCGAGGCCGCGGCACGGGGCTCACAGACCACCACGCCCGTCCTCCACTGGATCCCCCTTCACATTGGTCAAAGACCGGCTGACATGCGTGGCTGTAGTTCTGGGCTCTCTGTTCTACCCCGCTAACCTGTGTGTCTGTCCTTTGCCAGTGATAAAAACCTGGTACTGGGAGTCTTCCAACTTTGTTCTTCTTTTTTCAAATTTGTTTTGGTAATTCTAGCTCCTCTGCTTTTCCATATAAACTTTAGAATCAGTTGTCAATATTCAACAACACTGATACTTCCAATCCACGAACATTCATTTATTCCTTTCTAGGACTTCTTTCAGCCAGTTTTACAATTTTCAGCATGGAGATCCTGCACGTATTTTGTTAGTTATACCAAAGTATTTCACTTTTTTATGCTGTTACAAACAGTGTTTAAAATTGTTTTCAGATCTCAATTGTTCATTGCTACTATACAGAATTAGAAAGAATTTAAAAATATTTTCTCCTTGTATCCTGCAACCTTACTAAACTTACTAGTCTAGGGGTTTTTTTTTTGTGGATTATTTGGGATTTTCTACATAGACAATTCTGGCATCTGCAAACAGTTATTTTTATTTCTTCCTTTTTAATTTCTATACCCTTAATTTCCTTGCCTTGCCTTATCACTTTTATTTTTAAAATTATACAAGGATATAAATACACATTTCAAAAGCTAAAACCATTTTGAGACTGTTCAACAGAAAATAAAAATAGGGAAGTAGTCCTAATAGTTCAACGTCTAATGGTTTCAAGGGCTTTTATGAAGGACTGTACATCACCTACTTGATATCTTGACAATCAGTACAACTACAGCTCAAGTGTCTCTGTAGTTAGTGAGTAGTTTAATTTATCGTGAATATAACACTATGACTTGGTAACTGAACTCACAGCTACAAGGCTGAACTATTTCAGGACCACACAGGCTGGCTCAGCTGACCACGGGTCACCTAAGTCCTGACCCCAGGGCTCAGGCTCAGGTGGTTTTTCATAAGAGGCCACAGACCATTCAGGACAAATAAAGTCATCTGTAGGGTTAGGAAAGGGATGAGTCCGTGTTTCCCCTCTAACTGGCGGCACCAGAGAAACAGAAGTGACTGCACTCACCATGAGTAAAGCCTAATAGCTCAAAGCAGAACGTGACCCAGACATCGTTACAAGTACATCCTTTTCGGTAAGGAATGAGAACTGTATGGTCTTAGGAAGAGGAAGGAAATGTTGCCTCTTTGTTTAACTGATTCATTCCCTCCCTCGTTCATTCACCAATTACTGAACAGACACTGTGTCCAGGTTTAGGCCCTGGAGACAGAGCAGAGAACAAATGTTTACATTCAGGATCGGCTAGCCTCGTTAGAACCCTAAGTCAGACTGGTGATGCTTGGAGCATTTATTATACTCTTAGCATAAAAAGACGGGCTACGAAATAAGTATAAGCCCAGGATATTTTATTTCGAAGTAGAGTTCTTTCCTTTCTGTTTTACAAGGGATGTGCACGCTGCTTCCCTTGATTCCCTTTGCGGTATTTAATGAATTTGCCGTGACCTGAGATTTCTGCTCAGAACTTAGAAGATAAATCATCTGTTGGACAGTAACTTACCTTCCAGCCCGTGGCTTGTTTTCTGCTACTGTCCAACCATCATTTAATTTACCGTGAATTCATGTTTTCTTTTCCCGACTGAAGGCTTGTGGAGACCAGGAACAGCGCCTTCTAGGTCTTTACGAGTGCCCGGCACGGGACCCTCAACCGTGCCACCCACAGTGACGGACTCGGACAGACTGCCTGTCCCCAGCGGGTGCAGAGTGCTGGGCTCAGAAGCAACGGAAAGCTTCAGAATGTTTCTCTAGCTCCAGTAAGAAAAATACTCACTTCTTATCAAGTTAACTGGTTGAGTGCCGTAGTGCTACTTTATTTTCAAGGGATTTAGAGTGTATGCAATGTTTAAAGAAATATATACTTTAAAGACAAAAAGTACAGAGTTTGGATCTTGAAGAAAAGGAGTCTAGAGAAAATAGAGAGACTGAACTCTTGTCAAAAACATTAGGAATGCGGTCCTGACTTTAGGATATTGAAATATTCTAACTGTTGGTCACCCTAACAAGAGTGGAAAGCCAGCACCCTTAACGAGACCCAACTTACTTGGAATTGGACGTGGTGTCCTAACATCCCCTCAAGTTCAAATGTATCAGCTAATGGTGTGGATTCACCACCTCGCGGCTACCGTCAGAGGGGAGCTGGGACTCAGCGCCGGACGCCTGTGACCCCGGGAGCCTGCTTTTATCACTAGAGTAACGTGGCAAGCCACAAAGAAGGTTCTGGTGGGCAACAGTGAAAGCGGCGTGTCCCCTCACTGGGGGGGACACTGAAGTCCTGCTAGGAAGTCCTCCCACCTTGACGGTCTGGCAGCATCACCTGGCCTCGCCTGCAGTGACCGTAACCCTGAGCAGCCACCGAGCCCCTACACTGATGTCCATAAAAAGCTTGTTTCCCCTTCATGTCTGTGAGGCAGCATTTAGGGAAACACTTCTGGAGCCACTGGAAATAAGGAAACACACAATCTACTAAAATTATAATTATTCGCAATCGCCTCCTGTAGCTTTTGGATCTTTATCCTATTCTGCTTCACTGAATGAGGATGGTTTCACCATCTTAGGATATTAAACCAAAAAGTTTTTCTTCTACTTGTAATATTCACAATGATATTTTTATCATGATAATAATGCTTTATATATGTCTCACATCTATATCTTATTATCAAATAAAATATTATATTATCAAATATAACGTTTGCTATTTTATTTTATACTACATTGTTGAGCTAGCTTTATTTCTGCCCTGATTATAGAAGTAATACAGGCATTTTCTGTTTTTTTTCAATGGATTTAAAAGATCGTAATCTCAGATTTCCCTGGTGGCGCAGTGGTCAAGAATCCGCCTGCCAAGGCAGGGGATACGGGTTCATTCCTGGTCCGGGAAGATCCCACATGCCGCGGAGCAACTAAGCCCGTGCACCAGAACTACTGAGCCTGAGCTCTAGAGCCCACGAGCCACAACTACTGAGCCCACGTGCCACAACTACTGAAGCCCACGCGCCTAGAGCCCGTGCTCCGCAACGAGAAGCCACTGCAATGAGAAGCCCGCGTGCAGCAACAAAGAGGAGCCCCCGCTCGACGCAACTAGAGGAAGCCCGAGCGCAGCAACGAAGACCCAGTGCAGCCAAAATAAATTAAATTAAAAAAAAATCTTCATCTCATCAAATTCTTACAATAACACCATCAAATCCAAAGATTTACGTGACTTACCCAACACCACTGGGACTGGTTAGAGGTTAGCTGGGCGAGTCAACCTGATAATGCCTAATCTGATTCCTTCTCCGTTACAACATATGGCTACAGCTTTAAAAATCAGAGTCGGTAACTTCAGGTTATCGACTGTAAACCTAAATTTAATTGGGGGTCCGTGGACTTTGTTCTCAGTGTTGGAAGGTTCTTTTTTTTTTAAATTAAATTAAATTAAATTAATTTATTTTTTATACAGCAGGTTCTTACTACTTATCTATTTTATACACATTAGTGTATATATGTCAATCAGTGCTGGAAGGTTGCGAGGTCACCATGGTTTGTGTGTGGCGAGCTGGGCATGTCTTCCACCCAGGGGAGCATGTTTTCTATGCTACAGAGATATGCTTTCATAAAAAAACATGATAAATTTAAAACTTCTTTCAGGAATGTTTAACCGTCCCGGAGCAGTTCTGGGCTGCGTGAATGAAGCCTGCGCAGCTCAGGGAAGTGGACTTCTACCTCAGTAGCGTCACCGTGACAACAGCACGCGGGTCTCAGGGACAGAAACACACTGCAGATCGCTTTCAGAGAAAATTCTGAAGTCCACGGCAGGAAGAGATGTGGGCATTCCGAGGAGCTCCTGGTCAGGGCTCCAGGTCCCTAACGGCTCGAATGCTGCACCTGCTCCAGGAGGACAGGGAGCTGGCCCCGCCCAGTGCGCGATGCTGGCCGGGAGCCCCCGCTCCAAGCATCCTTCACCCAGAAAGAGGGAGCCCTCAGCCACGGTTCTGAGTCCACAGAAGTTCCACAGACGGTTATGAGCACCCTTCGCAATTATAATTCTACGCGTGATATCAGAGCTGCACCGCAAACATTCGAGCAAACGCCGTTTTCCCCTTTGATGCCTAACTGGGGCCGCACCTTGGTGAGGTCTTTGTACAGCTCTGGGTACAGCATTGCCATCTCGGGCTTCACGTCTTGGTCCAGCACCAGGGAGAAGACAGGGAACATGGTGTAGACCGTCGCATACCTGGAGGAGAGCAGGGAGGTTACACGGGGGACCCGCTCCACCGAGAGCACACCTCGGAACCAGAGGCCAAAGGTCAAGCCCTAAACAGAGCAAAACCAAGTAGGCAACCAAGCACGACTTGTCCTAAAACGGAATACTTAGCCACAGTACAGGAGCAAGAGGTCTACAAGCCACAAATGCTGACAGGCACAGCAGTATCCTTTATTTCTTGTTTTAATTAAAGCTTTTATTTTGAGATCGCTGCAGAAGTGAGTACAGTTACCAGGAGTAACACAGAGAGATCACGGGGACAGGCAGCAGCATCTCCAAAACTGCAGCCAATCTCCAGCGGGACGCCGACACTCGCATGGTCCAGACGCGGCATCCACGCCCACCAGGGCCCCCTGAAGCCTGCTTCTCTCCCAGCCCCTCTGAACCCCTGGCAACTGTCCTCCATCTTATAACTTTTGTCACTTCAAGGTGACACGCACGCACCACACAGCAGGTGACCCTGGGGTCCGGCTTGTCGTTCAGCCCCTGTCCCTGGAGGGTCAGCCAGGTGTGGCCATACGACAGGCCGTCCTCTGGTTGCTGAGGCGCGTTCGTGGTTGTGGACAGAGCAGCTCTGCACCCCGGTCGTTCTCTGAAGTGCACCTGGGTCGTTCCCAGTGTCCGGTTATTACAAATAAAGCTGCTATAAACATCCACTGCACAGGTTTTTTGTAAAAGTAAGTTGCACTTATTTCAGACACGGGTGCCACCTGGGATCGTATGTCCACAAGTGCAGGCACTGGGTCACAGGGCAGCTGTACGTTTAGTTTTATAAGAAACTGCCAAACTGCTTTCCAGAGCGGCTGCACCAGTTTACATCCCTGCCAGCATGTATGAGGGATCCGGATGCTGAATCCTCACCATAATTCGGTGCTGTCACATGTGTTTCAGCCATTCTGACAGGCGTGGAGGGGCAGCTCGCCGCGGTTCAAACATGCATTTCCTGGTGGTTGATGACACCGGCCGCCCCGCCACGGGCCCGTCTGCCGCCCCCGCGCCCCCCTGAGTGCCTCGCTCAAGCCTCCCGTCTGCCGCCCGGTGTCAGCCCGCACTTTGAGGGCTCCAGATTCTCTACCTACAGGTTCAACCTCTGACTTCTGCATCAGGTGCAACAAGCACATGCTCTTTTCTTTCCCCTAAGTCTCTAATTGCTGTTGTTAGTCCCCTTAGGACTCGGGGGGCTGAAAGGGCCAAGGAAGCCAGGCAGAGCCCGGCCCACGTTCCCCGGAGCCAGCCGACGCACGAGGACCAAGCTGCATGTGCACCCGGCCCAGGGACCCTCCTGCACCGGGGTTCACGCGTGTCACAGCGCACGCCCGAGGAGCCTCTATTTTCGTAGAGAGCGTCGATGAGAACCCTTGTTATTGTGCCAGAAACTCCTCCGGCTTTTCAACCAAATTACAAACATCATCACCACCCCTTTTATCAGTTGATTCTGCTGAGGGCAGTTGCCAGCGTGCGCCTGGCTGGCTTCCTCCAGGGTCCCAGCGCAGACCCCCCTCCCCCCAGCAGCCCCCAGGCTGGGCCGCCCGCGGGGACCTCACATCTGCTGCTTCCCTGGCTGAGCCTTCGCGCCCTCCCCCCACCCCGCCCGACACCCCCCCCCCCCCGGGGCGGTAGGGATGTGGCACGGTGGATCTCACCGCAAATGCAGGAGGAGCAGGCTTTGGAGGGGAGGGCTGCTGGGCCGTACGCTTAATCGTATGAAAACCCGACCAACTGTCTTCTGGGCTCGTTTCACCGTGGTGAGCTCCAGCCAGGAGCCGTCAGTCCCGGGAGCCCCAGCTTCCTGCTGACACTTAGCGGGGTCTGTCTTAACCTGGCCTCCAAGTGGGGTTAAAATTTCCATTTCCTGTAACTAATGATGTTAATATATTTTCATGTGCTTATTGGCTATTCTTACATCTTCTTTTGTGATGTACGTTCAAACCTTTAGCCTTTTCTTAAAAAACTGAGTTGTTTGGAGATCATGAAACATTCTGGGTACAGAGCTCTTATCAGATATACGTACAGAAAAGACTGTTTCCCAGCCTGCCTTTTCATTTGATTAATATTGTCTTCAGAAGAGCGGAGGCTTAATTTTGACGGAGTCCATCTTGTCAATTTCTCCTGTAACAGTCACGCATTCTGCGCCTAAGGAATCTTTGCCCCCCAAGGTTCCAGGGATCCCAGCTGTGAATTCTGCCAGCTTCCCTGGTCTCCGGCATCAGGGCCTGGTGGCCACCGTCTGAAAGCAGCCCTTCCCTGTACCTCTCCCTGTCTTCCAGTCGCGTGGGCTGGGAGGACAGGGCGTCTCCTGTCGCTCCGTGGTGCCCCTCGGTGACGGGCTGCCAGCCCACCTCCTCCATCACTCGCCCACGCTCCCTGCCTGCAGCTGAGGACTCTTCCTCGGATGTCACGTGCCCTCCTGGCACCCCGTGAAGACGCATCCGGTAGTTTTCTCACGTGCATCCTCGGGCTCCCCACTGAAATCCCCTGCGAGGATGCAGACCTGTGATGGCCCGCGGGTGCCTCCGGGGAGCCGTGGCCATCACGAGAGGGACACCTCAGCTAGGGCAGACCTGCGTGTCTCCAAGGATGCTGCCTGAACACGGGACGCCGGCAGCTGTCGGGCAAGGGAGGGCTTTGGCTCGACCACGTGGAGCAGGTCTCGCAGAACCCTGGGTGTGCTGACGCCCGTGAACGCGGAGTGGGGCCAGGATGCACGCTGCTTCCCCAAAGGACCTGCCGAGGGGGGCGTGTGGAGGGAGGGCACAGCCCCTCCCAGGACCTCGGGTATGTGGGCAGACGCAAGCGCAGGCGAAGTGAGGGGAGCGGGCCACGTGCCGCCAGCTGGGCTCCAGGGAGCACCGGGGCGGCCTCGGCACGAGCTTCCTTCCGTGAAGTAACCAGCAGTGCGGGTGCCTCACCTGGGTCACCAGTCCCTAGGAAGCTAATGAAATGAACTCGGATAAAAACCGTACACAGGTGGAATGGAATTCTATCCACCGTCCTGTAGTTTCTAGAGCCAGTTATTCCATCATGGAAGGTCAGTAATTTGGTCTGGTTAGATTTTATTTGATAAAAACATCACATTGCTTCCTGCCCAGTTCTTTATATCTGTTTTCTAGGTGAGGGCAAAACTGTTTTATTATTTATTTTTGAAGAAGCTTAACTTAGAAGCATCTCCCTCCGTTCTGCCAAATCCAAGGAACTAATGCCTCAGAGAATTACAGGCGCCTTGTTTATAAGTGATGGACGTGCAGAGAAACTTTAAATAAGACTTTCAGTGAAGTCTGATAACAAATAGGAGCTTTAAACATAATGCGTGCTTATGCTGACAGGGCTCAGGCTGCAGAGGGGAAATGAAATCAGGCCTAGAGTTGTAATTTCATGAACTCAGGCAGTTATTATTTAAGGAGTAGTCACCACTGCCCCTTAAAATTTCCTTTTAAAGTTTCAAATCCGTACTTTGAAAAATGGAAAGTGAGAATGGTTATGCTTTTCTTTGGCCTCCAAGGAAGAAATGCACTGGACAAACTGAAGACGTAACCAGCATTACTGTGCCAGTTCTATGCTATTTAGAGTAATTAATGTGATAATTATTGCAAAGACTTAAGCAACCAACGGAAAAATGTAAAAAAATGGGCAGCTTTCTGTACCTTTAGGCTTTCCCTCTCTTTGAAGGACTCTAGGAACTCCTGCTGCGATTAACAGCAGGCTGCCCGAACAGGCGCATGGCCAGCCGGGCAGCCAGTCGCGGTGGAGCCTTTATCCTGACCTGGGCCTGGGGCCGGGGGCGGGGCAGTGCTTCCCCTCCGCCTCCAGGGACCTGGGAAGGGTCCGCATGAGTTCCCTGGGGAAGGATACGCTCTAATTTCCACAAGAACCTCACCTGTTCAACAGCTCAAGCCACACAGGAGCCAGGGGAGGAGGGGAGAAACGATGGAGAAGCGGGGCGAGGGGGACAGGGGTCCAGCCCCTGCGGCTCCTGGGTGGCAAGCCGGGCGTTCAGGGATGCGTCCACGTGGCAGGAGAGCGGCACCTTCACCGCACACCCCGCCACTGCCCCGGCCCCCCGCTGCCGAGCTCAGCGCCCTGTCCTCTTCGGTCCCTCTTCCTGGAAAGCTCTCCTGCGCCCACACCCCAGGCTCGGCCCGCCCCTCGCCAGCCTCCCGCCGCCCTCCCGCCTGCCCTGCACCCCCAGACACCCCCCGAGCCGGTCCCACCAGGTCCCCAGTTCCCTCTGACGTCCACTCTGGAGACACGGGTGTGCGGAGGCGGCGGACACCCTTGGCCCGGGGGGAGGAGGCCAGGACACAGGGCAGGAGGCCGAGGGAGCCCCATCGCTCGCGACGGGACCTCGCCCGCCCAGCCTCGCCCTGATATCAGCCCACGTCGCGCCCCCGACGCCTCTCGCTGAAATCCCCGGGATTCTCGGAGTTCAGGGAGCCGCCAGGCGACACGCACGTAACCGCGCCCTTGAACCGGGCTCCACGGGGTGCGGGAACCCGCTGGCTTGTCCTCGGCCGACCTGGGAAGACGCTGCGGCCGGGAGAGGGCACGCAGCCCCTCCGGGCGCCGGGCCTCGCTCTTCTCCTTGTGGCACGGGGGCCGCACCCCCGTGTGCTAGGGATGTGGGGGCACAGGACGGAGCTCCGGACGGCGCCGGGACACGTGTGCTCGCTGCTGCGCCCTTACCACGCGGTGGAGAGGCCCGGCCCCGCGGGTGAGGGGCTTCGCGGAGGACAGAAGCCGCGCAGGGTGTCCACCGCGCGGCGGCCGCCATGCTGACTCTACCTGCGGGCGCGGTCACGGAGGACGAGGAGAGGAAACTCCGGTCTACTCTCGTCTGACACAGGCCTCCCGCTTCGTAGCTCCGGCAGCGCCACGAGCACAGCCTTCGCCACGGGCCCCGGGCCGCCGCTCTGCGGACGGCCTTCCCAGCTGCCGGGCGGGCGCCCTGAGGATGAGCTTCGTTACCGCGGGAGGCCTTACGGAGTCTGTCCCGGAATGTGAGGTCCCGTGCCAGCACCATCCGTTCCCGAAGTCTCTGCTGCCACCTTCACGCCGCCGTCAGGATTAACCGTGTCCGGCCAGGAGGGCGCAGGCTTCAGGAAGGGGCTCCCCAGCCTGGGGGCGACCCAGTCAGCCCCCGCCCCCGCCCCCGCCCCCCCATGATGCCGCCGAGGGCTGGAGAAAGTCCCGGCTCCGACACAGCTCCCGACCCAGGCGCGCTGCCCCACGTAACAGAAACTCCACGAGAACACGTAACAGCGGGGCCGTAGGAGGGACAAGCGGACACGCGCTGCCTCTGGGCGCCCCGGCCCGTGGCTCCGTACACCAGTCGATTCGTCCTCAGGCTGAGCGTGTGGGAGCCACGCAAGCAACGCCCTGCACGGGCTCCCGCGCTACCAGCCCGCCCGGCGCGCCCCTGCCGCGTCTGCGCGTGACGGGCCCACTTACCCCACCATGAGGAATCCCTGGTACAGGGGGACGGAGGCAAAGTAGAAGACGGAGGAAAACACGGCCTGGAGGGAGGAGAGCAGCGCCCGTCACTCACGGCCGGCCGACACGCACGCAGGCCGCGAGGCACCAGGGGCCCCGCGGGGCCCCGCACGGCCCCTCCGGACGCCGCACCTGCATCGTGGAGATGATGAGGCCGCGGTGCATGACGAACTGGCTGAGCGCCGCCGACCGCTTGTAGCTGCTGCGCCCGTGCACCGTGAGCAGGCGGCCGGTGTGCCTGAACTGCGGGACGGAGAAGTCGGCCGCCAGCGAGGCCTGCCGGCCCTCCTGCGACCAAGGCAGAGGGGCCGGCTCAGGGCCGGACAGGGGCGCAGCGCGGGCCCCGCCCCGGGAGCCGCCCGCCAGCGCCCTGGGAGGACCTGGCCCGGCACCGACGGCGTCACGGAGACTAAGCAGGGACCGGGGCATCTTCAAGACAGTGCTCGGAACCGGCCACCCGGCCGAGCGGCTGCGGGTTCAGCACTGTGGCCTGGTTCACAAAGCAGAGGGGCCCGGGATCCAGCTTGCGACCAGGTCTCTCTGGGTGTTTTCACGTGAGCGCAGGAGGCAGACCACAGCTCCCGACCGGCCGGGAGACCCGGACGTCCGAGCGTGGGCCGCGTGTGCGGGGCCGAGAGAGGTTGGCGGGGATCCGGGGAGCGGCCCAGGCCCAGCCCCGCACGGCTCGGGGACCGGGGAAGCACCCGAGTCCCGGCAGGACGCGCCTGTCCTCTACTTTCCCTCGTGGAGCTGCTCCCGCAGCGCGTGGGTCCGCCTCCCCCCGGCCCCGGCCACGTGTGTGAGCGGGCTGCCCAGGGGCCTGGCGGGGACAAGGGACAGACGTACCTTCCCCTCGATCCCGATCCCGCAGTCCGCTGCCTGGATCATGCTCACGTCGTTCCCTCCGTCACCTGGAAGCACGGAACACGGACGTGAAGTGGGAGCCTGCGAGAGGCCGCCTTTCCTCGCCAACCAGCGGACGGGGTTCCAACGCCCGGGAAGACGGGGGCGGGGGGGGGGATGCGCCGGGCGGGCGGGAGGGAGACGGGCGCACGTCCCCGCGCGTTTGGTGTCAGGCCCCAGCTCCCCGGACGCGCGCACTCACCGACGGCACACGTGCGCCGGCCCGTGTGCTGCCGCAGCAGCTTGACGATGCGGGCCTTCTGGGTGGGAGCGCAGCGGCAGCAGACCACGGCCGGGCACTGGCAGGCCAGCTCTGCGAACTCGCGCTCGTAGTACTTCAGGCAGACCTGCGGGCGGCGGGAGCGAGGCCGCGGTTCAGGGCCCGGACAGGCGGACGGACGACGGACGGACGGAGCCCGCACGCCGGCGGGGGGCCGGGCTCGCGCGACTGAGGGAAGGAGGGCTCCGGGGAAGCCCCGGACGAGCCCGTCTGCCTTCGGGCGATGCCAGCACCACCTTGCAGGGTTGGCTGAAAAGGTCTCTGGTCTTTAGCACACGACGCCCTCAGCGACGATCCTCAGCTCCCCATCTTGGGGGGAAATAAAACCCCCAGCGCGGCCTGAAGTCTGTGGGGTCCCGTTGCTGAGCCGGACACCCCGAGAGTCACCCCAGGACGAAGGACAGGAGTCAGAGATGAGGGTCCTGAGCCCCCAGGGCGCCGACAGCACATCCGCCCGCAGGGGACCCGTGCGGGCGCCCGTGCCCCGCGTGAAGGGGTCGAGACGCAGCCCAGGCCCTCGGCCACCTAAAACCTGGGCGCTGAGCGAAAACCCGCGTTCACGGCAGGTGCTCAGCAGGAAACAGACGGACACAGCATCCCCGCCGAGGGGAGTAACCACTGCAGGACCCAGAAACAGAAACAGCGGACGCTGCCTTTGGGGAGCCGGCGGGGAGTGGGGATGTGCTCTCCAACCTGCGGTTTCTCTGGGGCCGACTGGCTGCCAGGAACAACACGGGGATTGGGGGCACGGAAGCAGCAAAAAGATTTCAACGAAAACACACTCACAAAAGCGTGTTTAACACAAGTAGCTACTTTTGCTCCCTCCCCGAGTCCCAACTATAGAGAGGTTTTAAAAAAGACATCGACCTACAAGGAGGGGCCGGGATGGAGGGGAAATCCGCAAAACGTTCTGGGCGCTGGAAAGCAGACAGCCACGTGCACGTGGCTTGGCTGCTGTGAGCAACCTGAAGCCGGCGGTGGGAACAGCCGAGAACACGCGAGGCCCAGGCCCCTCAACCCCCCTCACCTGCACCCAGGGGGCAGGGGGCCGGGGGGGAAATGGAGCCCTTCTGCCCCGGAGAGGCCGGCCTCACCCTCTGGACGAGGGGTGGGAGGTGGAGCGAAGAGACAGAAGCCGGGAAAGGAAAGGGGGCTCGAAGGCCGGCTCAGGCCCAAATCAGTGCCGCCAGAGTTGGGAAGGAGGGGACAGTCATCCTTCGTCCCCCAGAGCCAAGAAAGTGTGATCCGTGGACAGGGACTGGACCGCGCTCCTTGGCACCATCAAGAGGGCGCCGCGCTGGGCAGGGGCTGGGGCTCAGGGAGCCCGGGACCGGCGGGCGCTGGACCGACTCAGCGGCCGGAGGGAGGGCCGAGCCCGGGGGGGCCAGACACCGCGGGCTCCGGGGAGACCGACGGGCAGGTCGCACAGCACCAGGCACCACGAAAGCAGGCGACCCAACCGTGAGTGCACAGCGCTGCGGGGATGGGGGTGCGCCGAGCCGGCGAGGGGTCCCGGGTCCCGCACACGGAGCGGGAGGGACGGGAGCAGAACTCAGGAGCCCGCGGCAGCCGCGCAGCCGCCGCGGTGCAGACAGAGAAATGCAAACGTGAGGCCGGAGCCGAGCCAGCGAGTCGGACAGTCAGCCAGGGGCCCGCGCGGCGTCTATAAAACAACACACACGCAGTGAACACGAGCGAGGCTGGGGGCGTCCCCGGGGTCAGCTCGTGGGGACGGCGCGGTGGGGAGCGGGGGCGCCCTCCAAGTCCTCCATCCCGGGCACGGGCGGGTGGGAGCGCTGCCGTCGGCCCCCACTGTCCAGGCCCCGTGGTCCCGGTGGCTCCGCGGAAGCAGCTGCGCAGTCGGGACGCGTGGCCCTGGCAATGCCCGAGGCGGGAGAGCCAGCCGGACACGGCGCCATCTGCACGCACGTGGCCACAGAGGGCGCGCCGTCCCCGCTGCTCCTGACGTCCCGTCCACCCCCCCAGCCCCACCCCCCGGCCAGGCTGGCCTCAGTGGCCACACTGACTGGGTCACCAGAGGCTGCACTGCTCTGCCCAGACCTCTGGAAACATCTGAGAGAACCGCGGGCCAAAGCTGCAGGGGGAGGGGCCCCCAGCACACCCCCCACCCGGCGGCTCCGGCCATCGCGACCCTGGTGCCGAGTGAGGAGAGGGGGCTGGACCCGAGCGGGCCGCCCAGCCCCACGCGGGGCCTCCAGGAGCAGAGGGTCCTGGGTCCCAGGGCCGCTGCTGGAAACACGCGTTTGGATAAACCGAGATCACGGCTACCAGAGCCAGGCTCCAAGGCGGCCACGCCAGGAACGAAGAGCAGGCCTCCAAGCACCCGAAGAGTTTTGAACGAGCCCAAGACAGACCAGCGCCAAAGCCTTAAGGACCAAGTTCTCACTGCGACATGGCCCTGGCCTCTTCTCAGGCTCCACCCGCACACATCACTGCTGTGAGCAGAGACGTCAAAACCAGTGGAGAGGGCAACGCAGGCTGATAAACACATGGGACTGAGGAAGCCCACAGTCCACCAGACAGACAGGGCCCAGCCTCATCTCCAGGGAGAAGGACAGACAGACAGAGAGACACCTGCTAGGTCAGGGCCCAGCCTCACCTCCAAGGAGTCCCCGGATATGACCAGTGCACAGTCATGCTTCCTTCGAAAGGCATTCAGCTCCAAATGGGCTTCTCCCCGACTGGTTACCTCCATAAAAGGGGAAAAGTACCCAATTACAATGCTATTTAAGTCACACGGACAAACAAGCCCTGATACACAAATCACAGATCTTTCGACACTTCTAAGACCGGAAGGTGCTTTACACAGGAAATTCTATAACAAACTGCTCTTTCAAATTTCTTCTACGGTGCTGGGAATAAATACCTACTTATTTAACACGAATTGCTTTCCAACGTGTGGCAACTCAAGGCAGGAAACGTACACTGTAAAGTGCAGGGCAAGTACCACAATTACAGTAAGACAAAGTGAACAGAGGAGCTGGCTTGTCAAGAAAGAGGGACAAACGCCCCCCCCCCCGCCCACTGCCCGCCATGAGCTAACAGGCGCCTTTGCGTAGCTGGGGAAGACAACTGGCTTGTCTCAATATACGCGGGTAAGAGAGCCTGAGGACCACGAACTGAAAGTCTCTCTACTTGCACAGGGCCGTGGGGCCGGGGAGAGTGTTAACGCCAGGGATGCCGTCAACACACCTGAGCATCAGCCCGAGGAAGCTGAGCTCCTCGTGGCCACACAGCAGGGAGCGACGGAATGACCGAAAATCAAGGTTGCACTTAAAGACGCCTCTTTTCCTAACATGCCAAGTGATACAAAATGCTTTTATAAAATTGTTTCTGTTGTCTCTACCATGGGTTTCAACTTATTCTATTAGTCCAAGCAAACTGAGTTATCTGGAGGATTGAACGATGGAAAAGAGTAAAATCAAGCCATAATCTCGAAATATCGTTAATTTTTGAATGAAAGTATTTCAGAAACCAACATAGTAGTTTTTGACATTCTTTCTGTGGAGATTTTATGGGGCATAAAAGAAATGATACATTACAGGACTGAAATAAAAAGCTTCATGGGTCCAGATTAATCAATCCAGACTCATCTTTAAATAGGTAGGTTTTATTGTGGAAATTTTATTTGTGGGGCTATAACACTGCAAAGTCAACAAAAATTGATCCGAAGTTTTATCAGAATCATTAATAATTTAATTGCAAATAGTAGTCTGCAGGGCCTAATTTGTGATTCTGATGCTTCGAAATAAACTACGTTTACATGTAAATTATATTCAAGTCACTATTTCTGTAGGTGCAAGGGCTTCATTTGGAACAGAGACACACAACGTCTGTTCAGCTGCCATCAATCAAGACCCAAGAAACTTTTATTTTCTGTTTGAAGCAAATTTCATCATAACTAATAGATACAGTAAACACACAAATTTCGATCATTTCTATTAATTTTCTTTGATCTGATTGAGGAAGATCATTTAATCTAAAGATGGTAGTAGATTAAAAACACATTTCTACTTTGTATTTAAAGCTTGTTTCACAAAAGCAGCTTCTGGACCACATGTATTGTGTCTAACTTATAGACAAACGTAATTTTTTTTTTTTTTGGCTGCACCGCGCAGCTTGTGGGACCTCAGTTCCCCGACCAGGGATGGAACCTGGGGCCCTGGCAGTGACAGTGCCAAGTCCTAACCACTGGCCCTCCAGGGAATTCCCAGACAAACGTAATTTTTTATCAATATACACTTTTATAAATTGAACAGAAAATGACTGCAGTATGTCTATTTTAAAGTAGATATTGAGTCGTTAATAATTCTAATAGTACAACAGAAAAATACTCTTGAATTTAGACCTTGCTTCACTCTATCAAAAGCAGCTTCTTGATCACGTTTAATATATGTAACTAATAGAAATCTATTTTTAACATGCTTTTATAAACTGGGCAAGAAACTTACTTCGCTTTTAAAATAGTATCTATTAATTAATAAATAACTGCGTATACATTCTCACAAAACCAATAAGTTTCAATTCAAAACATTTAAAATTCAAAGCGATGTGGACGTACACTTACCGGCCTGAAAACATGCGTGTCCTGCGTTCGAGACACCAGGTGAGAACTCTTGGCGATGCACGTGGCCGTCTCCAGTTTATCACCCGTCAGCATCCATATCTAGGAAACAGTTTCAGCTGGTGAACCCCAACTCTATCACGTGTTCATCTCTGAAAAGCGTCTGCCCTTGAAAAGATATTTGCACATCCGTGTTTTCAGCATCGCTATTCACAACGGCCAAAATATGAAGCAACGCATGAGTCCATGGATGGATGACGGAGAAACCAAATGTGGTCCATCCATACAATGAATATTAAAAAAGGCAGGGGGTTCTGACAGGTGCAACAACTATGCTGAGTGAAACGAACCAGTCACAAAAGGACAAACACTGCATGACTCCACCTGCGTGAGGCCCCCAGAGGGGTCAGACTCGTAGAGACAGGGAGTAGATGGTGGGTGCCAGGGCTGCGGGAGGGGGAGGGGGAGCTAGCGTTTCACGGGCACAGAGTTTCAGTTTTACAGCATAAAGAGTTAAGGCAGGTGGAGGGTGCTGGTTGTTACACGACGGTGTGAATGTGCTCGGCGCCACTGCCCCGTGCACTTAAAAATGGCGACGATGGTAAACTCTATTACAGCATGTGCACATTTTACCACAATAAAAGTCTCTGCCCACTTGCTTAACGGAAACAGGTAAGAGCAAAGTGACGTTTAGACACAGCAGCAGAGCCGAGGCAGGTGAGCGACTGGGGCTCAGGAGGACGCCTGAGTATGTCAGAAGGCCACGTCTACACGGCCTCGCAGGCCAAGCAAACAGGCCCAGGGACCACAGGCCGAGGGCTTTTGCAGAGTTAGGGGGCCCCTGAAACCCTTGTTCTCACTTGTGTGAGTTTTTCGGTTGAAAACTGAGGTTCAAAATGGGTAAACGGGCAATAGTTAACCCGAAAGTTGTTTCGTATCCAGTAAGTCATGTCAAATAACACCACTTAAAAAAATATGTATCTTTTAAATCTAGCCCTTTTATTTTACTTTATTTTTATTTGTTATTATTATTATTTTTTTTTGGCCACGCCGCATGGCTCGTGGGATCTCAGTTCCCAGACCAGGGAATGAACTCGGGCCACGGCAGTGAAAGCCCGGAATCCTAACCACTAGGCCACCAGGGAACCCCCGGACACCACTTTTACTTAAAAATATCAAACACATGCACATATTGTATGTGTAAATATCCCTAGACTGAAAAGAGAGCAAAATCAGGACACTTTATACATAACAGGATGGTTTACATATCTTTTCTATAACAGCAGCGATTTCTCGCTATCATCTGAATTTTTCAGATGTAGCATATGTATCATACATAAATATGCATTTTGGGGAAGAGGAAACAAAAAACCTACACGGTATACTGGTTCTCTGCTTAGGCACAATCTACCGGTGGCTCTTTTCAGTGTCTGAGGGTTTGTGTTTTTTATTTATCTTACACATTAATATTCACTTTACCGAGCCTGGATCTAAGACAACGACATGTCACCGTGACAAAGGGGGGGGCAATTAACGCCACAGAACAAGGAGTCCTGCTGCTGACAACTCAGGGACAAGGGTGGCCTCGCCGAGCGCCACCTCTCAGGCTCAGAGGACGGGCTGAAAACACATCCTTGAACTGTAACGGGACGAAAGAGTCTGCTTCTCCTGACGGAACATGAAAAGGAAAAAGGGCAGAACCCCAGCAAGTCTTACTGACTTCAGAGCTTAGCAAGCAGCTAATACAAGCACCCAAATCTTTACACAAGAAACGTGCACGCCTCGGCTGTGCTGACAACCCAGCAGCGACACCCAAGAGCGAGACTGATGGGAGCTCGTGAAAAATCACAGTGGAATGAGCAGGCCGTCTGCCTCTAGTCAATCATGTTTCTCCACACAAGCGTGTGGTCGCACAGGCTTAGATCGGGTCACCGTTCTGAGTCTGAACTGCTCTCTTCCACTCTGACTATAGCACCTGGACAGCACACGCAGACGCCAGCGGCCGCCCCTGCCTCGGCCGTGAACGGGTGGGGAGGCTCCGACACCTGCCCCGCCCAGAGGCCTGGACGGCAGGGGCCCCCTGGCTGCGCCCGTCACAGAGCCCTCATCCAAACGTGCTGAGCTTCTGACATTTTCCTCCAGTTCTCTCTCTGCTCCAGTTAGACACAAGTATTTCTTTTAAAAAGCAAGCTGTACTTTTTTCATTCTCAGTCCTTGAGGCAGCACTGAAATGCATTTCCTCAGCCATCTGTAACTGAACTTCAGCTTCAGTGAGAGCACAGGTAAGTAAGGCAAGAAAGCAGTTTCCTGAAAACGAAAACTTGCACCACAACGTGCTCATCTCCCCTGGACCCGAAGAGGGCAAACCGTCAGAAAAAGACAGGTCAGTAGGTCAGGCAGGGAGCATCATGCAGTCTACGGGGAGAACCTCCCACGCGGATAAAAGGCTGCCGTGGGGAGCAGTCGGGCCGGGACAGGCCTCCGGCTGCTGTGAGGTCGCCCGCGGCCGCGCAGGCAGCCGAGGAGGACTCGGCGCCGCGAAGGCGGGCGCAGAGCCGCCCGAGGCGCTGCGTCTGCGCGACGGGCGGGGCGGGGCTCCGCGGGACACGCAGGGACCTCCGCTCCCCAAGGCCCCCACGCCCTCCGCCTCGGGCGGGTTTCACGGGACCGCCTCCAGGGGGCGTCCGCTCCCCCGCGGTACCTTGAGGCCCGCGTTGCGCAGCATCTCCAGCGTGGGCCTCACGTCCGCCTGCAGCTGGTCCTCCACCCCCGTCAGGCACAGCAGCTCCATCTCCCGCTCCAGGCTCTCCACCACGGCGGCCACCTTGAGCGTCCTGTCGTGGACGCTCAGCTTGGCCTGGTTGTAGCGGTTCTGAGGACAGGCGGGCGGGGCGGTGAGTCGCGCAGGACTGGCCGAGGCGGGGACACGCGCGGCGCCGCCCCGTGCACAGCGTCTCCCCGAGGCCACGGCCACGGCGGGGCCGGCCGCTCACCTCGAAGTCCTGGTACTGCTCCTCCGTCAGCGCCCTCTTGGCCACCACGAGGGTGCGCAGGCCTTCGCGGGCCATGTTGCCGCACTGCAAGAGAGACGCAGGTGACACGCGGCCCGGCCGGCCCGCGGCCTCGGCCACCGCCCTCCGCCAGCTCCTCCCGCCAGAACCACACCCCGCGGGAGGGCGGGGGCGGCCGGGCCCGGCCGACGCGGGGTCCCTGCGCCTCCCGACCGCCCGCCGGCTGGGACGCGGGGGACAACGGGCACGGCTCTGCCCCGTAACTACGGGAGCGGGACGCGCTGCACGTGTGCGCGACACAGGCCGCACGAGCCGTGCAGGCGGCCGTCACGGCCACCGAGGGAGCCGGGGCTCGGAGCGTCCGACCGCCGCCCTTCGGAATCAGCGATACCAGGGGGACTTGTGCCCGGCCCGGGGACACCCTTCCACGCGCGTCCATCCCGCGCGTCCATCCCGCCCGGCCCCGTCCGTTCAAGGGCAGAGGCCCCTGTTCCCGCGTAACGGCACCTTCCTCTGACAAAGCTCGTTCACTGCACTTGGTAACGTCCGCAGGCACGTCCGCAGGATAAACCATCCCGAGTCTCTGGGGTTCCTTTCTAATCCTCCGGGGAGACCTGATCTGTCGCCCGCTGTCACACACCAGAACGTGTGCGGAGAGGTCCCCGCTCGCGCGCCAGCCCCGCACTCGCCGCGGCCTGCGGATCCTGGGGCCCGGCGGGCGACGCCACGGTGCCCCTTCATACCGCCCTGCTCCCCAGTCCTAGCTCCGTCTCGTTTCTAACAAACGCACACCTGGGGGCAAAGAGGGGGGCCTGCGCGGAGCGGAAGGGGCCGGCCCCTCGGCTCGCGGGCATCGCGTCCACACAGAGGATGGGCTCACACTGCAGGCTTTACAAAATCGCCCTTTCCGCCGCATGACGGACAGCGTAGGTGTGTTTTGTTTTTCTAGTATTTGGGGAACACACGTTGATAACCAAGAATCCAGCTTGGGAGCTTCTGTGACACAGAACAGCCCCCGGTAAACTCAGGCTCTGAGTACCTGCTGGCTTTTGAATAACGTGAAAGGCTTTCCCCACGACAAGGGTATTAAGAACAAAGACTGGGGTGGGAGGGTGTTGAAAGATTTATCCATGGGAGAAACTACAATGTTGGAAATAAATGCACAAAGGATTTTTAATAAAGTTATCTTTGTGAAAAACAGTCTGACATTATCTGTCTGTTGCAAGACATTTCTCGATTTGACCTCATAAAGGTAAATAAATTAAACAAGGATTTTATAATTAATTGCACATCATTATGACCCGAAGTAATTTTTACGGCATTTTACTAGGTCTTCAGGGAGTTTAATTTATTCATGTCCCTGATTAAATCCAGTGCCTGAAGGAGCTATTGATTCGTATCGCCAGTACCGTCGTGGACGTGGGCTGTGGCCCCCGGACTGACAGACAGACTCCCGGCCCGAAGGGGGGTGGACACGCTTGAGTCCCACCGACAACATGCACACAGTGAAGGGGGTCGTGCTCATAAAGTCAGCGGTTTTACTCTGAAATCTAAGTTTTTACAAATACATAAATGTAAACAACAAATAAGCTCAGGAAGCTAAATACAAATCGTATTTGTTCAGGGAGAATTTGATGAAAATATCGGATCGGTTATATTTGGATCTTATCTCGACGTTTAAAGTGAATCCTATGTACGTATTAGAATTAAATTCTAACTAAAATATCCTGGTAAATAATTTAGGTTACAAAATAAATATCATGTTAAAATATAACTCTGGTTATATGCACGATACCATTTCAGAATATTTTAGTGAATGATTAGGGACGCTTTCTATTCTTTCACCAAAATAAACAAAATATTCTTCATAAGGACCCACTTGCACACATCTACACGTATTCACACAGAAACCAAAAATAGTAGTTGTTCACACAGAAAGTACAGTATTTATAATTTACAGGTACTCCTATCCTCGCTGCTTTATGAACCGGCGGCGTCTGGTGTGAAACCTCGCATCTTGATTCACTCCCGTGACGCCAGCAAGTACCTACGAGTCGGAGAAAGGATGCCATGCTGCCGGCACTGCCCTGAGTTTCGTAAAAACATCTGCACAACGTGAGACAGCTCATACCTCCTCCTCCAGCCAATCATTATACTGGACGACGGTGGACATGGCAACGTCGGCACCTTTCATATAGAACGTGATCTCTGCCGTGGACTCGTCCTGTAACAAGACAGTGAACACAGACATGTTGAGGCCACGCTGCGGCTACCGGGGGGCTGCTCTAACGGGAACGCACCGGGAGGGCAATTCTCCGTGAACCCGCTCCCCTGGGTGAGTTACTCAGACACCTTCTAGGCAGGGCTGTGTCCTCCCTAGATGCTCAGGCCACCAGGAACCGAGAGCATAATTGTGGCTCTCAAGATGCTGTGCTGACCGTTTTGAAATAAAATCTGTAAATGAATATACGCCTTGGACTGCAAGGTAAATTCTCTCAAATTTCCAGAGCTTGAGTGAATAAGCTTCCTAGTTTAGCCAACTTCGAAGATGTATTTGTGGTATTCGCTACAAAAAATTTAACAGGGGTATATTTTAGCAACTTTATGGTCATAAATCATTCTTCAGGTAAACTCTTTGGCTGCTCCTGCTGTGGAAAACAAAGCAGCTCGAGCTGATTTCAAAAACTCATGAACATCTTCTACTTATTCTGCCTCAGCCGTCTTAGGAAAGTTGTTTCAAATCATGACTATTAGAGCCACACCAGCTTCTCAGCATAAATGATCAGTTTGGACTTTATTATTACAAAACACTGTGACGAGCGTAAAGCCCTGGAGTGAGCCCTCAGAGACCGCTGCAGTGTCCTCACGGTGACCAGAGCAGGCACCCAGCTCGGGGACGGAGGCCAGCGCACCCTGACGATGACCCCCATCCGCTTGCTCTCCGAGGTGAAGGGGAAGGTCTGCAGGATGCAGTAGGTCAGGATCTGGCCGCTGGGGGTCCTCAGCTGCATGGACGTGAGGTCTCTGTTGACCAGGGTGAGGCCGACGCTCTCCGTCCACTGCACCAGGGCCACCTGCGGGAGACCAGCGAGACGTGAGGCCACTCGCTCCCCGGGAAGGGGGCATCAGGCCAGCGGTCAGTGAGCTCGCCGAGATGCCACCAAGAGACGAAACTGACCACGTCCAGGCCCTGCTGTTGCTGAGGCCGCGTCTAGTATTCGTTACAGGGAAGCGATACGCAGCGAGACAGAGGACCTTGGTCTTACCGTCTAAGATAAAGGCCATTGGTGAGCACACTTGTGTTGCAATTTGCGTTACCAGCCGCCTACAGCCAGGGTTTAAAATCTACGAGGAGCGCCCGCCGGGCTGGACGGCTCGGAGAGCAGGCGGGGCCGGGCTCGAGGACGCCCGCGACAGTGACGCCCTGAATCCCTCGTGTGTCTCAATCACAGACCAACTGGCGACTGGGGGCTCCACGGCCAGCACGTCTGCGGGGAGGGCAGGCCCGGGCGCCAAGCCCGACTCCGACAGTTGCAAGCCCCGTGACCTGGTCCTTTGCGTACTCACCCGCCCGTTCTGTGGAAGATGTATTTGCAAACTGTTCTAAGGGGAAACGATCAGAGGAGGCTCCCGGGCATGCGGCAAGGACTCAAAAATAGAAAGTATTCTTACAATCATTTATTATTTAAACGTAAAAATCTTAAGTGGGAAAATAATTTTTAAAGTTCACCATTTATGAATAGTAATTTTTATGACAATAAAGCGTTTTCAGAAAAAAATTCAGTTTGTCTTCAAATGCAACCTCACTGCAAGAAATTCATGATGTGCTGCCCCCGCCGTGCAGGTGAGGACCCCGCGGCCGGCGGCAGTGGCTCCTTCCCCCTGGGGCTCTGGGCCTCTCCTGACCCTGGCGCCTCGCCCTCACCTGCACTTCCTTTCACCACCTGTGCTTTTAGCGTTTGACCTGGGGTTCTGAGAAATCATATCACTCGAGAGCATCTTAAATTCTGTCTAGCGTGCAGATGTTACTGTTCTCTCCTAGTCATTCCTGAAAACGCCCGTCTGACGAGATCCTCAGCAGCCCGGGTGCCGAGCTGAGACTGCTCAGGTCGGAGTCCTCGAGCTGCCGTGTACCGGCTCCTTGAACCTGGGTGACAGGCTGCACCCCTAAGGCCCGGTCTCCTCGTCAATAAGACGGTGACGACCTCCCGGGGTCGTGCTGAGGTCTGCCCCACCCGTGGGGCTCTGGCACGTTGATGATCAAGTCGATGTCAGGGTTTCACCCTCCACCGTTTCTCACGTCAGCCATTTAGGCGGAGCGGGAATCACTTTAAAAATGAGGTTTTCCAAGTAATTTCCCACAAATGTAACTGCGAAAAAGTCCCGACAAGCCTGTCAAGGGTCTGACAACGTGGGGTGGGCCGCACGCTGCGGGTGGACAGGGCGTCCGAAGACAGCAAGGCGAAAAAGCCAGCGCGAGACGCTTTCTGGGGCTGCAGGGGCGCCCCGTGGGGCGGGGATGCCCTGGGGCACAGCCGAGGGTGACACTTAAGTCGCCTGTGCCAGTCCCTTGGTGCCTGGTTCCCCACACACTCCCACATGGCTTCCCTGAAAGGGGTCCAGGACAGATGGCACCCAGCCTCTCCCGCAAAGGGTGACTTTAGTTCCCAAACATTTTCTAGGATTTTGCAAAGGACCTAAACAGACAAGCGGGACTACTGTTTCAGAATAGTAAAGACACATATGTTTTTATACGGTTTTAAATTACAATTTCGTCTTATTTTATACGTAGTCAATGCATCAGAATTCACCTTATAAAAACTTCTGGTATTTTAAAAAGTGTACATGGTAGCATCGGCCTGTGATAAACAGGTTACGGCAACTTCGGAGAAGCAGGAGTGGGAGTGAGGGTCACGCTGAGGGGGGGTCCTGGGGCCCCGGACTTGCAGCTGGTGTCTCGAGGGAGCCCTGCGCCGACCAGGCCCAGGATGCGCGTCCATCGACCGCCAGCAAACAGCCCCGGCTCGAGCCCAGCCCCCAAGCCCAGGGGGGCCAGGCCAGCTCGGGAGTGAGAGCCCACCCTGGACAGAGAAGGCAGAGCCAAAGGAAGGACGTCCTCCCTGCAGCAGGGGCCCTCTCCTCAGAGGACAGGACAGACCGACGCAGCACCAGACAGCCCGACAGCCCAGCGGCTGAGGCCGCAGCGGGGCCGCCCGCGGTGGACGCTCCCGCCCCGCTGCCCAAGGGGACACTGGCTGTGGCCACCGTCCCGCCCGGCAGCGGGGCATCACAGCCAGTCCACGAGGCCACAACCGGGGTCTCCACGAGACACGTGAGCGCAGAGGGCTCTGAAGGCCGGGCCCCCGCCGGACTCCTGATCCCCGTGCCAGTGTCCCCTGAAACGGCTTCTGCCCAGCCCCAGTCCTGGTTTGCTGGCAGCAGTGGAGACGCCTGTCAATACTCCTGACGCCGGAGTCCAGCTGCTGGCTTACAGGGCGGATGACATCAGCTTTCTAGGGGCCCTGACAGCTCTGGGGTCCCACGGACGCATTAAATGTGACACAGTGAGTCACCGTGGAGCTCGAATTAGAAGCCGCAGGCCCTGGCTTTCCAGCCCATTACTAGGATACTGAAGCAGGCCGGGATCCTAACATGACGCCACGAAGATACAACTGTACTATAATTTAGAGCGTCAGTGATATACTCCAAATTATAGCACTGAAAGACACCTGGACGTCAGCACGTCGAGAGGGGCAAGTCAACAACTCTGCAACCCCAGTGCAAATGTAAAACGAAAGTGAAACTCCATACACTATTTCTATACGACGTCTCTGTGTCTGCAGATGACCCAAGACCCCAAGGCTCGTTTTCGGTTTACACAGTGAAAGGTTACTATTACATTCTGACCTGTAAATTGTATCTTCCCGCGAACACCCTCTCATCTCACTGGGTCCCGCTGCAGTCAGGGCCCGAGTTTCTCTATTTGGTGACTCACACCTGTTTATTGTTTAGTTTATGCTTGGTTTCATAATCCACTGGGGGTAGCGACGTATCAGAGAAGTCCGCTGGGCTTCTGCTGCCTAGCCCAGCATCTGTACAGCTGTTCCTAGTCAGTAAGCATGTTGAGGTTTCGCTATATAATGCCAGCCAGGAGAAGAGCACTGAAACACTCAACGCGATGGACGCTTCGATTACTCTGCGAATGTCAGTTGCTTAGCGCTGGGCAGGATTCTCTCTGGTGATGTAAAATTTAACATTTCTGAACAGACTTATACGCCAGCAGCCACGAAGGGGGGATGCGAACATGCAGAACTGCCCGCCACGCGCTCGGCACCTCAGTGGAGGCCGCCACGATGCCCGCGGCGACCGGAGGGTCCCCTTGCGGCTTTGAGCTTTGCCACCCGGCCCTGGAGTGCAGCGGGGCTGGGGGAAAGCGGGTCGGGATTCGGGCTGTTCCCTCTGTACGTCTGAAATAAATTAGAGGTGTTCTTTTCAGAAGGCTCTGAGGGGTCACTTACATCCAGTGATACTGAACGTCGAAATCAGAGGAAGGAAAATTTCTAAGGAACGGGCAGTTTGACTCTATTTTCTTCCTGAGGACGTTTAAGCGATTAGAGCAAACACACGTCCTGAAAGCATGACGCCGCGCCTACAGCAAAATGAACAGCACCGCCGCCGAGGGCGGAGACTCGCCAGGCGGTCAGAACACAGTGAGGAGTGCAGGCTCTGCCGGCCAAGGCCTCCCTGGCGCCCCGCGCAGACCCGCTGAGCTCAGTCCACTCGGAGCCCCCCGTGACGGAGCCGACCGTCCAGAGACGGAGCTGGACAGCAGCGAGGCGAGCCTGCGAATGGCCTCGGGGCGACCCCGCCGGCCGCCAGGGCCTCTGCGGCCACACGCCACCAGCCGTCCTCCAGCCCCCCAAACCCCCGCTCTCTCCGCTGCGGCTCCCCCTCCCTCCACGCTGACGTGTCCCCCACGCGGGCCTCCAGCAGCCCCGAGACCCCCAACACCTGCTGTGCTCACTGCTCTACCCTCAGGAACCAGCACAAGACATTTCTCGAATCAGCGAGAACTGAATCCAATCACGGATTTAAGGTGATGTAACAGTGGGAAGTTCAACGGGACACTGAAGACAGGCGTGAAAACACAGACGGAGTAGGTTTGGGGCGCAGGCTTGTGTGAGGCAGTCTCCTAGGCCCCGGGAAGAGATGAGGATGAAGCGCTAGGCCAGTGTGATCTGGGCTTCGAGCGTAAGAAACCTGATTCTCGCCCTGGGGTTACTACTTCACCGCTAACCATTTCCTGGCATGCAAAATGCCAGTCACCCGAACGAAGGGCAAAGGCTTTGCTCCTTTATGGCTTTGCACAGTCAACATTCACATCTGTTTCTGGTGATGCAGTTGTTCAAATCGTTTGCTTCGGTTTAAACAGAGTGATCGTTTTCTCATGATGGAGTTTTGGGAGTTCTTTATCTATGTTGGTTACCAGTCATTTATCAGATATGTATTTTGCAAACATATCCTACAAATCTGTGGCTTGTCTTCATTTTCTTAACAATGTCTTTCGAAGAACGTAGGATTTTTACCTTTAAGTCTAGTTTATCAGTTTTTTTCTTTTACAATTTGTACTGCTTGTGACCTACAGAATCGTTGCCTAACTAACTCGAGCCTACAACCGTTTTCTTCTAGAAATTTTATACTTTTGGTTTTTCATTTAGGTCTATGACCAATTTGAGTTAATTTCTGTAAGAGTGAGAGAGATTAGTTTAGGCTCTTTTTGCATATGGCTGTTCAAATGTTCTGGGTCCCCTAGAGAAATGGAAATAAAAACAAGAATAAACAAATGGGACCTAATGAAACTTAAAAGCTTTTGCACAGCAAAAGAAACCATAAACAAGACGAAAAGACAACCGTCAGAATGGGAGAAAATATTTGCAAATGAAGCAACTGACAAAGGATTAATCTCCAAAATTTACAAGCAGCTCATGCAGCTCAATATCAAAAAAAAACAAACAACCCAATCCAAAAATGGGCCGAAGACCTAAACAGACATTTCTCCAAAGAAGATATACA
>NC_041232.1:87770802-87789182 GCF_002837175.3 Physeter macrocephalus | reverse complement strand
AAAATGTCATGAAGAGACTAGGGGTAGGATGGGAATAAAACACAGACCTACGACAGCATGGACTTGAGGATATGGGGAGGGGGAAGGGTAAGCTGTGACGAAGTGAGAGAGTGGCATGGACATATATACACTACCAAATGTAAAATAGATAGCTAGTGGGAAGCAGCCACATAGCACAGGGAGATCAGCTAGGTGCTTTGTGACCACCTAGAGAGGTGGGATAGGGAGGGAGGGAGGGCGACGCAAGAGGGAAGACATATGGGGATATAAGTGTATGCATAACTGATTCACTTTGTTATAAAGCAGAAACTAACACACTGTTGTAAAGCAATTATACTCCAATAAAGTTGTTTTAAAAAAATGTTCTGGGTCCCATTTATTTAAATAATCATCCTTTGTGCATTGGATTTCCTTGGCATCTTTATAAAAAAATCAACTGACATCTTGGTAACAAACTGACATCTTGGTAACAAACTGACATCTTGGTAACAGAAAGTCTTCCAATCCATGTGCACAATATAGTTCTCATATATAGACTGTCCTTGATTTTTCTTCACTGTCCTACACTTCCCCGCATACCAATCCTATACGTATTTTGTTAGATCTATCCTTAAGCATTTCACGGTTTGTTGTGGTTTTTTTTGGTGCTTTATAAATGGTACATTTTTATTTATTTATTTATTTTATTTATTTATTTTTTTAATAAATGGTACATTTTTAAATGTCAATTTCTAATTGCTCATTGCTAGTATATACAGATATGAGTAAATTTTGTATATGGATAACATAATGTGCAATTTTGGTAAACTCACTTATTAAATCTTAGTAGAGAGTTAAATTTTTGGTAGAGCCTTTGGGATTTTATATGGAGACAATCATATCATCTATTAAAACAAAAGAGACAGTTTTGTTTCTTCCTCTTTTCTGGTCTACCCAGGTTTTACGTAGTTCTTTAGACTCCATTTTGCTAATATATATTTTTCCTGAACATGGTTATTTAATGAGGTTTTCAAAAATAATAGCATTTGGGCTGTGTCTTAATATACTCTGATAAAAATTTAAGCTCATCTATTATACGCTCTTCATATGCGTAACTTTACGTGTGTATTCTTAGTCTGCATTCACTGTTTTTTATTATTTACTATTTTTGCCAACAGTTTTTCCATTTTATTTACCTTTCAAAGGATCAGCTTTTGAACTTACTGCTTAATCAATCATTACTTTTACGTTTTCCTTTATCTTTTCTTTCTGCTACTTTCCTTTGGTCTTGCCTCTTTCTTCTGAACTTTTTAGGTGGATGCCAGCCTCCTTTGTTTCATTTCTTTTCACCAGTGCGCAGCCCCGGTTTGATCTGCAAGGCACTGCCTAACACGTAAGCCGGTGGAGGTGGAGCTTCCGCCTGCTGACTGCTCCCAGGAGGCGGTGTCTTAGTGGGAGACGCTTGGTGTTCACATGGAGGCTGCTTCTGACCACTGGCCTCCCCTGACCACGGCCCCTCTTGGGATGTTATCCCCGTACTGGGTCAGATTGCCGCTACATGGGGTCCTTCTAACGGAAGAAGAAAGCTGCTGGGGGCGGGTGGAAGTTTTCGGTCTTTGACTCAGAATTCATCTCAGGAGCAGTTAACACGCTGCTGCCTGCTTTCCCCATTGGCGTGGCCCTCCCAGTGGAAGGGGCAGAGGAGGTGCCACCTCTTCCTGTTTCCTTTGGATGCTGTCAGTGATGGTACAGGCCATGAAAGAATGACTATTTCTCTAACTTAGCTTTAAGACATTTCTAACAATGTGATTATTGACAGTAATACAAAGGTCAAAAGAATTAAAACGTGAGTGTAAAAATTACGTATCTAAGTGGGCCTAAGCTAAACCTCATCCAGAGGCCAAGTCAGCAACGCACTTGGGTAACTGCTGTCACAGGCAATTGGTTTATGCTTTCACACTTCTCCATGCTAAGTAACTCGTGCGGGGCAAGATTTTATTATTAATTTTCCCTGTAATTCCATTGTTCAGAAATTTCTGTTCTATCATTCTTTCTTTAAAACAAAGTTTCCTTTTTTCCCGCTTTTTACATGTATTTTATTTTTTTATTCATTTTTGGCTGTGTTGGGTCTCCGCCGCTCGCGTAGGCCCTCTCCAGTTGTGGCGAGCGGGGGCTACTCTTCGTTGCAGTGCGTGGGCCTCCCATTGCGGTGGCCTCTGCGGAGCATGGGCTCTAGACGCACGGGCCTCAGCAGCTGTGGCTCGTGGGCTCTAGAGCGCAGGCTCTGTAGTTGTGGCGCACGGGTTTAGTTGCCCCGCGGCATGTGGCATCTTCCCGGACCAGGGCTCAAACCCGTGTCCCCTGCGTTGGCAGGCGGATTCTTAAGCACTGTGCCACCAGGGAAGCCCTGTGCTATCGTTCTTGAAAAGCTTGGGAGAAGTTTCCTTTACCATATTAGCAATTACACCCGCATAGCTGCCAGCTATACTCCAGGGACACATTTTTACCGTGTACTTTATAAACCATAATCCGATCACGGACATGTCTTCATTTGCAACTGTGGTACTACCATCGCTGTTACAATGTAATAGAATTATGAACATAAGGTGAAGCTGATCGCCTGGACAAGCTGCCAGTCAACACGCATGGCAGGCCGTGTGGTTCACAAGCTGTCCTGCTCCTCAGGGTCACGGGGGGGCGCTCACGCCACAGACAGGGACCTGCTCCCCTCAAGCGTGCTGACGCCGCACCAGTGAGTGCTGCTTCAATAAGCAGACGCGATAGAGTGAATTCAAAGCCACAGCACACTGCGTACCTCAGAGTAAATCAAAAGCAGTGCTGTTGTGGGTGGGGCGCACTTCTGTTCTTAAGTCATCCACTCGTGGTTTGTCATAAACTTTAGCTGGTCCTTGCCCACAAATGTCCACATGAGCAGATGACACCTACGCCCTGAAATAACACTTACTATAGAAATTACATATGTGAGGGACACGGCCACAGAGGAGAAAGGATGTTACCAAGAGACAGCAAGTTTACAGGCTTAAGAGTCACTGAAAATCATGGCCAATCAATCTTTTTGAACCAAAGTGGCCAGGGGTCTTGGGGTTGCGCCGCACTGGCCTTGCTCGCTCGACGTGATGACCTGGCGCCCGAGGCGCTGCCCCGAGCTGACTCGGTGGCGCCTATTGGTGACACTGGCTCCGTCTCAGCTTCCTGCAGCTGCACTGGACACACAGCTCACGAGCGCTGGAATTTCCAGGAACATTTAAAGTTTGCTAAGCTGGAGTCTGCTATGCTGAGGCTGTACAGGCAAAGTGACAGGCAAGCGAAACTTTCTACGCTCTTGGGGAAAATGAAATATTCATCGCTTATCATAAGAAACGGCGACCGGGGCCTAAGTGGGCTGCAGGTCCTGAATCCGAAATCACTCCTCCGGCTCTGACGCTCCAGCACCCACTGCCCGTGACAGCTCCAAACACACACGTCACTGCAAAGTGCCCAGTGACCACGCCTCAGAAAGCCTTTTACAGCTTAAAGTAAATTCCCCAGAATTCCATTATCTGCATAATAAAAATGCATTTGTGCACATGCACAGGTAAGGTAGGAGAGCCTCTCTGTTTTCAGGAAAGTGAAAATGAAGAACTGCTGCAAGATCAGAGACTCAAAAACCAGCCCGTTCTACCCAATAAGTCATATTCTTTCTGAAAACTAAGATGAGATGACACAAGAGCCATAAGCAAATAGGGATTATAAGAGAATAGTGTTGATGCAGGGTATATAAAGCCAGTTAAGTCTCCTAAACGATAAGGTTGCTTATTAACCGTACGCGTTGTGATAGGTCAAGGCTGAGGGCAAACAGAGAACATCAACCGAGCCATTTCCCTGAAAAAAGCTCCAGGGTGCGATATTCTAAGCACTTTATTCAATAAAAAATGCCTTTAAAACAGTACTTTGGTGATTGGGAAACACTGCCATCATCCGTCAACCTAACTGCAGTGAAGTTCAATAAGCGAAATAATGAACCGTTTAGGTGATTTTCCTTGGGCTTTGGGACCTGCAAACACTGCATCAACAGAGTGCTTTAAAAATTACGATGAAGTTGAGTCTTTTCATTTTTAGATTTAAAATACGTGTTAGGGATTTCTCAAAGGTTATTTAATGCTATGCCACTTTTAATCATTGTCCAATTTCCAAAGTAGGAAGAAATTTTTTTTTTTTTTTTCTTGGCGGTACGCGGGCCTCTCACCGCTGTGGCCTCTCCCGTTGCGGGGCACAGGCTCCGGACGCGCAGGCCCAGTGGCCATGGATGGCTCACGGGCCCAGCCGCTCCGCGGCCTGTGGGATCCTCCCGGACCGGGGCGCGAACCCGCGTCCCCTGCATCGGCAGGCGGACTCCCAACCACTGCGCCGCCAGGGAAGCCCAGGAAGAAATTTTGAAGTAAAAAATTTAAATATAAGATTAGCAGTTTCTCTTTAGTTCTGGAAATCTTGGAATCAGTGAAACCCCCTCTCTACTGTGAATTCCTAATTTAAGATTTCGAAAGTGTTATAACGTAAAAACCTAAAGATAAAAAATCCCAGGTATTTTCAACAAAATTTTTATTTACCTTTGGGAGGTAATAAGGTAAATACGTAATACAGGATTTTTGAAACTTCCAATAAAATTTTCCTTGGGAAACATCTGTGGTCTAAGTTTCCCGTGCTCAGGACTGGAAAAGCACACGTTTTCAGTGTGTAATCACGTGGAACTTGAGAGACTCTCTAGAATGCTAGACGATGAAAAATAACGTGCTTAACCCTTCCTCTGTAAGAAAAAGCGGTGGTGCACCTCCTCTCAAAGAGCGTCGCCGCGACCCGGTACCTGTCTCAAGGCCGACAGGGCACGGCAGGATGACAGGGGCAGCTCCTGGCACCCCAGCCAGCCACGCCACCGGCCGAGGCCGCCACATGTGCTGGGACCACTGAGCTGTGCACGTCCTCCTAGGTTCCCTGTCACCCAGTAGAAACATCTGGCACACACACACGATTCCAAAAGTCATACTGAGCTGCGGCTGCAAAGAGATTTTCGCACACCTGTTGGTTAACATAACCTATACAACAGAGCAGTGGTGATGATGAAGGGGACCCTGAGCTCCCGCCCACCGCGTAACTGATCTGGGACGTGGCGCCTGGAATATGCGCCCCGAAGACAGCGGGGTGCTTCCACACCCTCTGCACGACGACTAAGCTACACTGCGGAGCGACTCAGCGCCTGACCACACCGCAGGCAGCCCCAGCTTCCACGGGCTCTGCTGACACTCCCTGGGAAGAGAGGCGTCGCGATTCACAACGAGGCGAAAGCGTCTAACTCCGGGACGCCGCCGGCCGAATCACAGGGACAGCTCCTCCCGGACCAGCTGGGGATGCGGTGGCGGGGAGATGCGGCGCCGAGGCCCCGTGTCGAGGAGGTTCACCTCAGGTCACCACCACACCTTCCTGCCGCCCTCCCAGCGGATCAGCAGTGCTGTCCCACCGCCTCCCAGGCCTGGGGTCCCGTCTGCCACGATGCGCAGAGCCTCGGTCCCGGAAGACGGAATGAAAGCACAGACTGTGCACGTGACGGGAGCGCCGCGCGGCTGGGACACGTCACACGGCGCGGACGAAACGTCCGAGGGCGCTGGGAGGGCGAAGCTGGCGAGGCCACAGGCACTTAAGATCAGGTGCAGAGCTGCTGCTTTTCCTTCAGCTTTTTCATTCCTTCTGGTTGAACACCGAAACTCTGACTCATTATAAAAGCAGTTACGTTGACTGTAACCGCTTCAAATAATAGACAGTGCTTGGAAAACAGAACGTCCCCGTCACAGGGGTGCACCCGGCCCACTAGCTGCTCGAGACCAAGACGAGTGCTGGCATCGGGCAGAGCTGGACACAGGCCGGGGGCAGAGGTCAGGCCCGTGGGCACCCTGCGAGCGGCCGGACTTGAGTGCCTGCCTCATGTCTGGAGATCACCATGAGGTCCAGGCCCACTCGGTGGGGCAGGATGGTGTTAGGTACTGGGCAGGCACCACGCGTTCTGGAGCAGACGGCTGCCAGGAAGAGAGTTCCAGGGACAGTGGTACAGCTGCGTGCAGGAGCCCCCCGAGAGTGAACTGGGGGAGGGAGGTCTGTCCTGCTGTGTGGCGCCAGGGGGCTGGGCCCGGAGAGATGTCCTCAAGGAAGGTTCCCTTGGCTCCTAACTCTGGGCTCCAAGACTGGACATGTGACCCCGAGGTCACAGCCACTGGTGACAACCACAGGGAAAAGAGGAAACGCTGAGTTTCAGTGGAGATGAAGGACCAAGTGGGAATGTTCTCAGCTCTCCATGTTTAAAAAGAACCAAGCTTTCATCTTTTTGGCTGTTTTTTCACCACCTATAAGCTCTGACATGACTAACAACATGTTAGCATTTCTAAATTGACAGAACAAAAGTGGTGCTGGGAAAACTGGACAGCTACATGTAAAAGGATGAAATTAGAACATTCTCTAACACCACATACAAAAAAGAAACTCAAACTGATTAAGGACCTAAATGTAAGACCAAAAACCATAAAACTCCTGGAAGAAAGCATAGGCAGAACTCTCTTTGACATAAATTGTAGCAATATTTTTTTAGACGTCTCCTAAAGCAAAGGAATTGAGAGCAAAAATAAACAAATGGGACCTAATTAAGCTTAAAAGCTTTTGCACAGCAAAGGAAACCATCAACAAAACAAAAGAAACAACCTACTGAATGGGAGAAAATATTTGCAAGTGATATGACCGATAAGGAGTTAATATCCAAAACACATAAACAGCTCATACAACTCCACATCAAAAAACAAACAACCTGATTAAAAAATGGGTAGAAGACCTGAATAGACATTTTTCCAAAGAAGACATGCAGATGGCCAACAGGCACATGAAAAGCTGCTCAACATCGCTAATTATTAGAGAAATGCAAATCAAAACCACAATGAGACAACACCTCACACCGCTCAGATGGCTATCATCAAAAAGACAAGAAATAACAAACGTTGGCAAGGATGTGGAGAAAGGGGAACTCTTGTGCACTGCTGGCGGGAGTGTAAATTGGTGCGGCCACTGTGGAAAACAGTATGGAGGTTCCCCAGAAAACTAAGAAAAGAACTACCATGTGACCCAGCAATCTCACTCCTGGCTATATATCTGAAAAAAACGAAGACACCAATTCAAAAAGATACATACACCCCAATGTTTGTAGCAGCATTATTTACAATTGCCAAGATATGGAAGCAACCTAAGTGTCCATCAGCAGGATAAAGAAGATGTGGTATATATATACAATGGGTTACTGTGCAGCCATAAAAAAAACAAAATTTTGCCATTTGCAGCAACGTGGATGGGCTTGGAGGATGTTATGCTAAGTGAAATAAGTCAGACTGAGAAAGACAAATACTGTATGATATCACTTATATGTGGGCAATCTAAAAAATACAACAAGCTAGGAAATATAACAAAAAACAGACTCACAGATATAGAGGACAAACTAGTGGTTACCAGTGTGGGGAGGCATAGGGGATGGGACAAGAGGGTGGGGGGAGTAAGAGGTACAAACTATCATGGATAAAATAAGCTACAAGGATATATTGTACAACATGGGGAATACAGCCAATCTTTTAAAAAAAAATAATCTTTTATTTATTTATTTATTTTTGGCTGCGCTGGGTCTTTGTTGCTGCATGCGGGCTTTCTCTAGTTGAGGTGAGCAGGGGCTACTCTTCGTTGCGGTGCACGGGCTGTGGGCACGTGGGCTTCAGTAGTTGTGGCGCACGGGCTCAGCAGTTGCGGCTCGTGGGCTCTAGAGCGCAGGCTCGGTAGCTGTGGCGCACGGGCCCAGTC
Source organism: Physeter macrocephalus (assembly GCF_002837175.3). NCBI lineage: Eukaryota > Metazoa > Chordata > Mammalia > Artiodactyla > Physeteridae > Physeter > Physeter macrocephalus. The sequence continues at coordinate 87,781,328 of NC_041232.1, read as the reverse complement.
GCTCCGCGGCATGTGGGATCTTCCCGGAGCGGGGCTCGAACCCGTGTCCCCTGCGTCGGCAGGCGGGTTCTCAACCACTGCGCCGCCGGGGAAGAAACCCAGCCAGTCTCTTACAGTAACTATAAGAGGAGTATAACCTTTAAAAATTGTGATCACTAACAGTCCCGTACACCTGTAACTTACATGACATTGTCCATCAGCTATGCTTCAATTTAAAAAAAAAAGGAAATACCTATGTAACTAAAGCTTCAAAAATAAACTTGCTCTCAAAAAATAAAGCTGTGTTAGGAGCTGGTAAATGCCCTGAGCCTGCTGGCACATTCAGGGTTTATCATTAGGCAGTGAGAATGCCATAGCTGGCGCCCCTGTGCGTTACACCCCGAGACTGTGAGAGGCGCTGCTGACAGCACTGGTCCTCCCCTCATATCGTGAAAGCACGTCAAAAGGAAAGATTTACAAGACTCAGTGGTTCTCAGCTGTGGGTGCAACTTACTGGATTTTCAGAATGGAGAAACGTCGGTCCCACCAGGCCTGCTGGAAAATCAGCACTTCTAGAACTGAGCATGTGTACAGAGAACGGCAAGTATGAAAAAAACAAAACAAACCAAAGCTAGTAGTCCACGGGATGTGTAGGCAGGGTTAAGGACCCGTGCCGGCGGTCCACCTGTAGCCCCCAGGGGTCTGCAGACGAGGCCGTGCGGGCACCTTTGGGAACGAGAGTACTGTCGTGGAAACCAGGAAGGCTGCAGAGCACAGAGCAGCCTGCCCTGGGAGGCAGAGGGGAGCCTCCTGGACGCAGGGCCGGGGGTTGGGGGAGTGCTCTCAGAGAGGAAGGACGCTTCTCTTTGGAAATAAACTTGTTAATGGGATCAGCTGGATCCTCTCTTTAAGACATTAGGTCAGAGTTTTTAAAACCTTTGACTGAAGGTACTTTCTTGAGAGGTTACTTACTTATATGATCCAGTTTTACAGGATATTTGAAGAAGTCTGATGACTTTACAGAACTATCAGAACCCTGAGTGCAAAGGGTAGATGAGAAAACCACATATAAAATACACTAAGATTGTACAGGAAGTGGACAAATTAATTTAATAATAATTTTTATCAACCTAAAAATCAAAGAATGACTGATGTAAAGTCAGAAATGACTCATTTATCACATTTAAGATTTTACCATTTCTGTCTTCTGTAGATTTCTGAAATTACTTACATCCTAATTCTGTTTTGAAATACATACATCGTATCTAAATTCTGGCAACAGTAACTGGAAATTTAACGTGCAAATCTGAAGATTCACTTGGAGAGAAGAGGACACGGGAGGGTGCAGCCTGCAGACCTTACGGAGTCAGTAAGCTCCCCGAGTCCGCTCACGGCTTTCCTGGAACTGACTCGAGGCTGTTCTGGGACGTGTGGGCACATGCCCACAAGGCCTGGGTCAGGGCAGGGGTCCCACCAGGAGGGAGCTGGCCAGATTTCTGGCCTGTGGCGAAAACCCGCCCTGAAAACCACCGTCAAGGCCCCTCCTCACCCCACAAGAAACTCCTCAGGCCCGGAGCCCGATGAGCCCTCGGGGAGGTGCCGTCTGCACCCCGAGGACCCGTCGGAATGGGCCGCTCGGCCCGACTGACCTCATCGGGGCTGGAGGCCTGGTAGGTGCGGTTGTCGTCGCTGAAATCCTGGTCGGCCTCGGCGAACTCGGTCTCCCCGGCCGCGCCGCGGGCCTCGTACACGGGGGTCACGTTGTGACACAGGGCGACAGCCTTCACGGCCTCGTGGACCCGGCTGCTCACGCTTTTCCTGACCTTGGGCGCTGAGGACTGGGCTTTTCTTGGGGGTGTTGAACTGGCGTTGTTTCCACCGCCCTGAGACTGCACCTGCCAAACACAGGACGCCGAAGAATTAGACACAGCAGAGGCGATGCTGGGATGAGTAGCACGTATGACTCTGATGGGCTGCTTAGCCTTAGCCAGGACTGAGGAGACCAGCTCCACACGATTACCCCTGCCATGCACCCCACCGCGCTGACAACTTACCCTTTTATCCTTGTACTATAAAGTGCTCTGACATTTCCCAGTTGTCAAGTAACCAAAATATGTGCTATAATACTCAAAATCTCACCATCTCCTTTGAGTAGATTCACTGTAACCATGGCATGAATTTGCTAAGTCCTTTCTAAAAGCAAAGTTAAAAACAAAATGGAATAGGACACTCACAACTGCTCTCGCCTCTCTTTAAAAACTGCTGTGCATAAAATGGTATACAGCTGGGCTTCCCTGGTGGCACAGTGGTTAAGAATCCACCTGCCGATGCAGGGGACACGGGTTCGAGCCCTGGTCTGAGAAGATCCCACATGCCGCGGAGCAACTAAGCCCGTGCGCCACAACTACTGAGCCTGGGCTCTAGAGCCCGCGAGACACAACTACTGAAGCCCGCGGGACACAACTACTGAAGCCCGCGTGCCACAACTACTGAGCCCATGAGCCACAGCTACTGAACCCGTGAGCCTAGAGCCCGTGCTCCGCAACAAGAGAAGCCACCACAATGAGAAGCCCACGCGCCGCAATGAAGAGTAGCCCCCGCTCGCCGCAACTAGAGAAGGCCCGCACACGGCAACGAAGACCCAACGCAGCCAAAAATAAATGAATCAAAACAAAAAACACATTTATTTTTTAAAAAAAGGTATACAGTTAAAAGCAGGAAAACATGATTATGAAAGTTCCCTTCATACTATGAACTCATCCAGCTTTGCAACAGTCTCTGAAGTTCGAGTGTCTGGTTTGTGTACAATAATCACCGCGGCGGGAGGAAAAGCGACCCCCCCGTCATATTTCAAAACTGTCCCCTTGAAGCCACCACCCACTCCTCCGGATGTGCCTGAGAGCCCTGGACAGACGTCTCCACCCGCGTTCACCTCCTCCGGTGGGGGGGCCCGGGAGGACCCCGACCCCAAGGCCCATCAGACACTTCTCCCCTGAACGTCAGGGGAGCTCCCGACACCCCTTAGAAAGCCAGGCCCCTGCTTCTGGGCGGCTGCGCAGCGCCCGTCAAATTACAGCGCCGGCTACCGAGGGGCAGCTTCTCTGCTCAGCGGGTGCCCCTTCCAGCGCACGCCTCCGACCCACACCTGCGTCCTGCCTGCCCCGCCGCTAGCACAGCCGAGAAGGGCGGCGGCCTCCTCCTGCTGAATGTGCCGTGTCTACTGACGGCTGTATCGTTTCACTCCACGCAGACTCCACGCACGATCATGTCCTCATCACCAAATGCTTCCAGTGGGCAAACATGATCGGGTTACACAAGATCTGTGTTACGTTACTGCGGACCTGGCAGACTATTATCATCTGAATGATGAAACGTAAGAATAAAATCAGTTTCACGTAAAAGGACTGTCTGCCCAGCTGACCAACACACAGCTTTTAGTAAAAAGATTTTAAAAATTCTTCGATGGAATACTATTTGCTGTATTCATATGACTCAGCTTTTCTGCTTTTAATTTTTTTTCTAGTAAAATAACTTATTTGGAATTATTAAAATCATATTCATGGGTAATACAAATTAATATTTTTAAAAACAGATGTCACCTGGTACTAGTCAATCTAGACATAGATTACAAGGAGAAGGGAAGTCGTATTCCTTCCCCTTTAAAATATTTTCTTCTATTAACAAATATTCTAGGTTACAAAATACTCTGTATTAAAATGAATGACATCCAAATTAATACAATGCTTGGTTTTAAGTGTTCGTGCACATGTGTGCGCTTCTGGACACGTATGACCACACATATAATAAATACATACTCATATAAGATTGTTTTCATTTGACAGCATCTCAAGAGTAAAGTACATGCCAGACTGGTGCACATTACAGAAAAAAGAGACGGTTTTCACAAAACTGAATATAAGGCTGACAACGTACAAGGAAGAAGTGCAGAGGGCAAGGGTAATTCGGTCCAGTCTTCGTGAAATCAAGTGGGAAACAAAGGCCGGCAAACGAGAAGCTGCCGGCCTCGGCAGGTGAGGGCGCCGGTGTGGCCCAGGCAGCCTGGCGGCAGCAGGGACACATCACAGCCCCTGAGCGCTCTGCGCGTGCCAACCCCACACACCTGGCTCAGCTCCTCAGGAGAGAAGAGGCCTCAGGAAGTGGTCCTGAATCGATGCCCCGGGATGGCGGGGTTTGATGACACCGAATCAGTGACTGCAAGTTATACAATGGGTAAGAAGAAACCCAGTGACTGAAACACAAGCCCTACTTGGGAAAGGGCCGTGGAAACCACGCAGCCGAAAATAAACTGGAAGGTGGCTTATGTCCCCGCCGCTCCATGGTCTCCGCCTGACCTGGGCACCCAGTGGCCCTGACACACCTCACGTCGGGAGCCTGGAAGGTTGGGAGGACCCCAGCCCAGACGCCCTGGCAGAGAACGGGTGCTGTAACCACCAGGCTGCGCCCTCACGTGAAAGAAACAATTCCTCTTCCTGTAGAGGCTCCGGTGAAAAAGACAAGATTGAGGTTTTGTCTTAAAAAAACAAAAAAACTAACAACAAAAAAACCCTGTCCTTATCTCTGAGAGATACAGACTACATATTTACAGATGAACTAATGTGATGTTATAGTCAAGTTTCACTTCAAAATAACAATCTGAAGGCCAATGGCTACGATGGAACAGGATCAGCTGCGCGCTGATAATCGTGGAAGTTGAAGGGCAGAAAAATTACGGTTCCTACCTTTGTTTACTGAAAAGGTTAAAAATATGTACCTTTAAAAAATATGAGAAAGCCTTATTAATTATGAGGAAAAACAGAGGGATTGTTAAGAAACATATGTGATGCAGGAGTCCGCTTAATACTCTTAAAAATACTATGTTTACTGAGTGATTTATACAAATAATCCACTAAGAAAATTTAATAAGAATAAACGACTTAAGGTCGTTAAGCCTATGTATACAATATAGAAGTTTTCATTTAAAATTAGTCCAAAACCTGTTTCTTGATTTATAAACGAACGATGAGTAAAGTAATGCCTTAGCATCATCAGAGAAGGTGCCACGTTGCAGGTCAAGCAGGTAACAGGCTCCGTGTCACTCAGCAGCCCTGGGTACTTTTGCCAGAAGATCCCCTGCAGGACTGAACCGGCTCACCTGTGAGTAGGAATTCATGAGCTGGTTCTGGATCTCATCCATCGTGTCCGTCCCGTAAGACACGGTGCCCAGATGCAGCCGCTTAAATACCATCTCGTTCCGGGTGAGGGTTCCTAGGACAGAAGCAGCAAGGACACCGTCAACTCGGGTGGCCCATCAGGCAGATCGAGGCCGCACCCCACACGCCCCACGCCCAGGGCTGGACGCGCTCAGCACCTGTGAACACGCTGCTCGGCCACCAAAGCGTCCTCCAGCATTACCTGCACTGTGTTTTCATTTCACTAGTGAGGACCCGAGCTTTCTTCCGGGAACGTCAGGTTCCCCTTTCAGTAACTTTTAGTAACGGCAAGGGTTCTGGTTCTGTGGAGAAGGTCTGGACTCTGTCTTCCAGTTCTGAGTCACTCTCTTTGTAACTACACCCTAGAACGCTGCCTAAGAGACCAGTGCGTCGATCCGTTTCAAATAAGTCTATTTCGAAAAATTAAGTATTTTTCATTGAACAGAAACAATGCATTTAGGCCTTGGCATCCACGTGTGTCGTACGGAGAAGAGGTGAGGAAGGAGAGGCGTTTTCCCTCCAGCTGGTCTCTAGCCTGTGAGCCCCAGCGCGGGCCCTCTGCATCTGCCCTGGCACTGCCCACCAACCCGGGCAGGTCAGTTTTAGGTTTCAGCTTCCAATCAAAAGATACACAACCAAATGCAGTGAAGTAACAGCAATGAACAGAGGGACAGCAGAGGTAATGCCGTGTATTTCAAACACTTGGTGAACTTCCATTAAAAGTGGCACATAAGTTCCCAGTGTTATTTATCTTGTGACCCTGACAGGAGACCCTAAACACTGTGCATCTAGCACTTAATATGAAAACATACACGCACATACACGCACACAGTCTTGGCTGCTCTGGCTTTACGGAAGGAGAGCCACACGGTGTGGTGCAGGGGGAACTCCCTGTGAAGCCCGGCACCCCGTGCTACGAGCTGTCCCCCGCAACCCTGTCCCCGGGATTTCTGCACTTGTTTCAAAGCACAGAGAAGGGTCACTCACGGGCACTGACGTAGTTAAGAGTGTGAATATGAACAGAGAGCCACGCGGTCACAGTAAAAGTCGGACCTTTTACGTGTCTACGAGACACCACAGTAACTAATTTTTGTTTTCTTTGGCCCACACAATGTTGAAAATAGAATACAAACTGTTTTCATACCTACCTGTGACTCCGTGCCCATTACTTAGGACTAGTGTTCAAAGCAAAATAGCTCATTTGACAGGACTCCCCCCAGCACCCAGAGGTTATTTTAAAATAAAGGGAAAATCTATAATTTATAATTACCATTTAGAGATTGTTTTGGCAAACACTCTCAAAAGAATGTATGTGACATATTACCCAGGGTTTCATAAATTTCAAAGAGCAGCTACCGTCAGGGAAGCTTGTCAGTTTTATAAATTCTGCCTTTTACAAAATTCTATGTAGCCCCTTAAATAAATGGCTCCTTGATTAACAGACTCAAAATTACATGAGAAGTGCAGTCTAAAGGGGTTTCTCTGGTTATGCCCTCCTCATTAAATAAAGAATAACTAACTTAAATACTAGGTTATATTAAATAATGTAGTTAGCAACAAGTCAGCCTCCAAATGAAATAAGGAAGTTCTATAAATGCTTTATTTCAAAAATTTGATATGAAAACAACAGTTCTATTATTTACCTATGGTCAAAAGATAATGAAATTTTACATTGATTCCTATTAGAATAAGTATGAAGTTTACCTCTATTACATGCGCCCAAATGGACAGTTCTCTGGGAAATGATCAAATACATTATTTAAATTAAAAATATTTTACATATCAGATTAACTGACGTAACTGAAGAATTTCATTTCGACTTTTTTTCTCCGATATACCTTGAATGTGAGGCAGTAACTTACGGTGGGGAGATGGTAAGTAAGCACACATGCTAAACAGTTTATAAACGGGACTGTGGTTCATGACACTTCTTTTAACCTGCCTTTTTATTACTAATAACTTAATCTGTGCAGCAAAGTTAAAGAATATTACAACAAACGCCTGTACAGCTCCCACCAAGAATGAACTATTATTTCTCTAGGTTTTTAAAGGCACCTCGTACAGGTTAAGAAAGACCCTAAATAAAGAGGCCACAGTCCACCCGGCCTTGGGACATGGCCACCATTCTCCAGACACACCAGCAACTCTCACATTCCCACATGTCTCTAATGAACTTGGAATTCAACCATTCGTTTGGCAAAAAACTCCTTATAAGGCATCACTACATGCTGGGTTTTGGTGGCGCCTCACAGAGATGCTTTAAACTCTCAAGCCTCAGTGCTTGTCTGCAAACTAGAGGAATTACCACCGGTCCCGCATGGATACGGCGAAGAATAAACAGGCATATAAAGGGCCTGAAACACAAAGGGTGAGGGGACCCTGACGGCGTGCCGGGAAGAGGGGCTGCAGGAAGGCACCCATGCAGCCGCCCACGAGGACGGGGAGGACGCAGGGGAGGGGCTGGCGGGCGAGCCGAGGGAAAGCGGAGCACGGATGTGCCCGATCCCCAAGATCACGACGCGTGTCGTGCTTCTGGGATCTGGTTTCGTGCTGGACACCTGGCCGTGCATGAGAGGGACTGGTCCCCGTGCTGGTGACAAGGTGGGGGGCGGCTGGCGTGTGCCGAGGTCTGGGTGGGAGTGAAAACTGTCAAGAAAGATAATCACAACGTTTAAGCGAATCACACTTACATAACGTGAACGATCTCGTATTCATCATACCATAGGTACAACTTCTGGAAGAAAACTCACGACAGAGATGCACAGAACGAACCTTCTGCCTCACAACGTGAAACCCACTCGAGGAAGCGAGAGGTGTTTGGGAGGAATAACGCTGTGCGTGCCAGCGATCGTGTGAGCGGACTCAGCGCCCGAGGCCCCGGCGATGCACGCTACTGCTCGTGACGCCCGCGAGGCCCCCTCCCGGGACACGCCGTCCGGCCTGTCGAGTGGCTGGGCCCTCCAGCTGCAGCACGTCGCACTCTCACCTTGGACATCTACCCCTGAAACCCAGCACGCGCACGGTAAACGGCAGCAGCTATTTTCACAATGATCTTCCCTGATTCTCACAGCAGCGCTGGAAGGAACGGCCGGGCTGCGGGACCGCGTGTGTGCGGCCAGGACCCGGCGGCCGAGCGCAGGGACCACTCCTGAGCTGCGTACTTCCTGCAGCGGAAGCCGCCAGGGGACACGCCTGGCCTCTGGCTACATGAAACGCTAGAGGATCGCTATGCAATTATCGTTCCCCCGTTTAAAAAAATAACAGCTAGTAGGGATATCACTGAAATGATGGCAAAAAGTAAGATAAATGTGCTTTTCCATGAGACACATTCTAGTTGAAAGAACACACGTTACACTTCTCCGCAGTCAACGCTCTTACCAGAGACCTTCTTCCCACTTGCCAACTCGAGAGCGAGCCGTTTCTTTCTGTTTCTCTCTTCCTTCTGAACGATTACAGGTGCGCGTGGGGGCCAAGGAGGACCAGGAAAAACTTCACAAAGTTTCTGAGATGAGGCTGTTAATCTGATGTTAATATTCACACAGCTCTCCTGGAGGAATGGAAAACAAAAGGTTCTCCCGCCGAAGTGAATGACCTGACAGTTACAAGCGTGATTATGGGCCAGTTCTGCTCCAGCAGCCAAGGCATCCCTGCTGCTCTACCGAGTAGGGGAGCTGATTCGCAGTGAAAAACGTGGATTTGGAGGCCTCCCTGTCGACCGGCCCTCCTTCCTGGAAACACGTGGAAACGCACCCTGGACACCCCCTTTCTTGTGTGTGTGTGCAAGCACACACCGACAGCCAGAGTAAAGCAAAACGCGCAGGAAATTTCAACTACAAATTTGAGGAAGATGGAATGCCAGGGACTGGAGGTCAGGAATGTTATCTTCCTTCCCACCTCCTGCATTTGTTGATGGGAGCACTGCACACACACAAGTGGACAGAGCAGCGTCACGAGAGGCCCGGCACTGTCGTCCCTTCCACAAGGGTCCCAGCCACTGCCCCGTCACAGCTGGAGCCAATCAGAAACATGCCACTTCATCCACGAGCACGTCGTGTTACGGATGAAAGAAGAGCTCTTAAACACAACCCCAATGCCATCACACCAGAAATGACCCTAACCTCTCAACATCAGACGGCAAGCCGGTCCTGACTCCCAGCTATCTCGTCTCCTGTATGTCGGGCTTTTATACTGTGGTTTGAATACGGACCTGGCGAGGTCTCCCAAGCCTCTCTGACCCCCAGCTCTGTCCTCAGAAACTCCCCGAGGGCCTCAGTTCCCCACAGTGGGCACTTAGGGGCTTGTTGGCCCTGGGGCTGATGCACGCGTTCCCTCTCGGCCCGGGATTTGCTGTGACGGCGCTGGACAGAGGCTGCAGAGATGGCGCTGGAGCCCACGACGCATGCGGGGTGGACGGAGGGGGGCGCTTCTCTATCCGGAGCACGACATCTCCCCGCCGCCCCCCGCGGGCGGCGGTCAGTCCCCAGGCCCGTAAATCCGCCCTGGGTGTAAAGTGGCATGCACCCGGGTCAGAGCCCCAGAGGTCACCGAAGACAAAAATCGGACACTCCCGAACGCTGCATCCACGTGAGGGACAGGTATTTTCCACAGCCAAAGGCACGTGGTTACGGTCGCTCCATTCACAGACGACTTCTAGGCAGGGAATCTGGGGCTGTAGAGTGACTGCTGCTTTAACACCTTGATTAGCTGTACTGCAAGTGCTAAGGCTTCAGCTTCGACGGTGCTGCTTCACCTGGCTTGTTACTTACTACCAGTCGGAGAAATCGCGAGAGTAATTCCACGTACGGACAAAGATCCCCTGGAAACAGGGCAGGCCAGAGAACCACCACGGATACATGCAAGCAGACACTAACATACTGAATATACTGTTGCATTTACACATATAGTTTAAAATCATTTAAAAGGTAACTGAAGCCCAGGTTTGAACTATTGCTTTCTCCTTCTGGGTTATGTTTATAAAGCTTTCTGTTTGGGTAGATACCTGACAGTCCTTTATTCAGTTGCTTAATGGAGTTGGGGAGAATGAAATAGAAAACACATTCAGAATAGCTTCTGAAAACTGAGCAAGATGACATTTTAGTGCTTACTTTTATGTCCCTCACCCATGTGGAGCTAATTTTTGTACGTGGTGTGTGGATATGCAGTTTTTCCCAGCACCGTTAAAAGGACTGCTCTTGGGGCTTCCCTGGTGGCGCAGTGGTTGCGCGTCCGCCTGCCGATGCAGGGGACGCGGGTTCGCGCCCCGGTTTGGGAGGATCCCACATGCCGCGGAGCGGCTGGGCCCGTGAGCCATGGCCACTGGGCCTGAGCGTCCGGAGC
>NC_041232.1:87763711-87770634 GCF_002837175.3 Physeter macrocephalus | reverse complement strand
GCGCCCGGAGCCTGTGCTCCGCAACGGGAGAGGCCACAGCAGAGGGCCGCCCGCATACAAAAAAAAAAAAAAAAGGACTGCTCTTTCCCCATTGAGTATCTTGGCACTCTGCTGAAAACCAACGGACTGCACGTGTTAGATTTTCTCCCTGACTCTCACTTCTGTCCCCTTGGCCCGATACCTACCCGCCCAGCAGCACCATGGCGTCTGGATCGCTGTAGCTCTGCAGTACATTTTGAAATGAGGAACTGGCGAGTCCTCCAACTTTGTTCCTTTTCCAAGACTGTTTCAGCTACACTGGGTCCCTTATATTTCCGTATGAATTTTAAGATCACCTTGTCAATTTCTGCAAAGGCGGCAGCTGGGATTTTAACAGGGATTGTGTAGAATCTGCAGATCAAGTTGCGAAATACTGTTTCCATCTTAATACTGTGAAGTACTGATTTTATCTTTTGGTGCTATTGTCGATGGAATTGTTTTTTTAATTCTCTTTCTGGATAGTTCATTGCTAGTGTATAGAAATAAAATTCCTTTTTGTATGTTGATCTTGTATCTTAAACCTTACGAAACTCATTTATTGGTTCTAATAGATTTTTAGGGTATTCCTTAGGATTGTCTACACGAAGACCATGTCACACACAAAGAGATAGTTTTACTCTCCTTCACAATATGGATGTCTTTTTCTTTTTCTTGCCTAACTGCCTTGGCTGGAACCCTGAATGTTCATGGCAGTGTCACTCATCATAGACAAGAAAACAGAAACAATTCTCTTATGTCCATCAACTGATAAATGGATAAATAAAATGTGGTGTATCTGTGCAACAGAATGTTACTCTGGAATGAAAAGGAAGCAATTACTGACACAGGCTACAACACGGATGAACCTTGAAAATGTTATGCTGAGCGAAAGAAGCTAATCAGAAAAGGCCACATATTGTATGGTTCCATTTCTCTGAAATGTCCAGAACAGGCAGATCTATTGAGGTAGAAAGGAAATTAGGGGTTACTAGGGCTGGGAGGAGGGGAAGGGGAGGGTGGAAATGACGGCCGACGTAACCGGGCGGGGGTGTGCAGAGACCAGACACTGGAAACTCAGATGGTCGTGAAGGCTGCTCAGAAGCTACACCAGGGCTTCCCTGGTGGCGCAGTGGTTGAGAGTCCGCCTGCCGATGCAGGGGACACGGGTTCGTGCCCCGGTCCGGGAGGATCCCACATGCTGCGGAGCGGCTGGGCCCGTGAGCCATGGCCGCTGGGCCTGCGCGTCCAGAGCCTGTGCTCTGCAACGGGAGAGGCCACAACAGGGAGAGGCCCGCGTACCACAAAAAAAAAAAAAAAAAAGAAGCTACACCAAACGCTAAGGGTGACACAGCCTGACCTCTGTCACTTGAACCCAACACTGTGTAGTGATGACTGTGGCATCTTCCAAAGTTTCTAAGTTGCTAATAAATCATGTTTTCAATGATACATTTGAACAAATGACTAGCACTCCTCATCAAATAAATAATAAAATATTAGTTATTTTGCCACTCGAGTAAATGTACTCACATCCTGTTGGGTTGAAGAAATTGGAATATTTATGCAGACAGTCCTTCACGTGTCGCAGGTAATTACTTAACATATTAAGATGAATCATCAAAATATTTTTAAAATTTCAGTGGTGTTTTTACTCTGCAGCTGACTCTGTAAAGTGCTGAGCAGGAAGGTCAGTGCTGGTCTCGGGCTTTCTGTGCCCTCCTGACAGCAGGTAAGTATAAGATTCTACTGGTTACTAAAGAGTCAGCAATGCGAAATGATTTTTCAAGTCTTATCTTAAATGTTTTCATGATTCCAGCCAGTTGGGAGTTTCCACAATTTTTGTCATCTTAATACAACAAAAGTTAAGATGTCCCAAATCTGAAACGTGGAAAAGGGCAGGTACTGAGCGAGGCAGGCAGCAGCCTCACAGTGATCTGATCATCGTGGCAGCTCTGTGGACAGAAAATGTGACAAAAGCTTTGTCTGTGATTCCTAGAAAGAAAAAAAAAAGGCTGTAGCTCTTTAACAAAGCAGTTTTTTGGACTACAGTGAGCTAACCGGGCAAAAAGAAAATTAGTTTCCAAAGAAAAAGTCCTGCGGGCGCCGTTCTCCGGGTGGCGACAGATGAGATCCACAGCCACGCAGAGGAGGCGTCGGAGAAGCAGACGCAAAGCTTTCTGGTCAAACCTTCCTGGGCTGTGATCTGGCCTCAGACCAATGCTCTGCAGGCCGCAGAGGAGCGGCTGCGGGACAGTGGCCCACCTGCACCGGGCAGGTCTTTCTGCAAAGATTCTGGTCAAGCAGAGTGACAAGGACACGCGGTCAATGGCCGTGTTGAAACACGGTTACTTAGACCTTATGGTGCAGGAACGGAAACAAAACTTCTAAAAAGTGATGACTAATTTACCAGACTGCAGAGTATGCATCCGTTTAAAAATTATTCGACATTCTTTGATGCGGACTCACATATACTCTTTGCTGTATGTGAGGCTTTCTCAAAAGACCACGAGCCCTGCACTGCTGGCATCTGTATGTGTGTGCTACCTCGACTGGCCCAACACCCCAAACTTCAGTCTCCCTCACATCCAGGCACCTGCGTCAGCAAACAGCTGCATCAGTGAGACTGCACGCCCATCGTAACTGAGGCCCCAGTCGCGGCCACCAGGCACGAGAGGCTGCAGTGGTCCTCCAGTCGAAGGACACCAGCACACACTCCGCTGCGTGTGTATGCACTGACTGGCACACACGTGGTCTGGTGCCCTTGGAAACCATGGAAACAGCACTTCCCCGCCACGATGATGCAGTCCTATGAGACTCACACGTGATTCGAGTCTAAACAACGTGGTGTGTCGGGTAATGGATGCTATAATTAAAATGCGTCGGAAAACCTGTTGTTTCAGTGGGTGTTTCAGGAATGGCTTTGTTCTACACGAAGATAAAAACTAACAAAGGAATTAATGTATTGCTTTAATAGGCTGCACCTGAGTCAAGTTTTAAAATTTATGAATCCTCGGCAGCATTGTTCTCAAACAATGGCATTGTCGGGGTAGCCAGGGAGGAGGTGGAGGTCCTCCCAGCAGGTTCAGCGCAAACGATCTGTCCTCCGGGTTCAGCATCGTTTGCGCGTTGAGCACATAACGCCTAGTATTTCTGGTCAGTGTCAATACGCTCTGCATGCTGGCAGTTAACAGATGTCTACTCTTGTCGAATGAATTACTTTATGTTTCACGCACTGGTGGCCGCAGATGTGTCACTATAGCAACATCATTAATTTCAGATCTTACCGGAAACGTGCACTCCAATCAAACCTAATTATAGCACATCGCTTTCTTGTCCACGGGAAAGAAACTAGAATGCAATTACTGGGATATTTCATTTTCTATTCTGTGGCAAATAAGAGACACCGTGATGGACGCTTCTCGTCAGAAAGCTTATCGATGAAGCACAAACCCAATTTACAGCCGCAGGAAGGACCACCTCGCAGTTTCGGGAGCCACGTAAGGCTCCTGACAACTGCTCATTCCTAACCTTCTCGGCTGACGCTTGGGCCACTGAGATGTTTGCAAACTGCCTTCCTCCCCTGCCTCTGACACCGACAGGAGGTGCTCCACAGATGGCGTTCATCTTGGGATTACTGAGAGGGCCTGAAAAAAACTCTAGACCAAAAAATTCAAAAACACCTCCGCACGGCTTCAACATCAGGAACAGATGACTTCTAGCATAAAAAGGCCTTGTAGAAAATGAAATGCAAAATATTTTCTCTAATATATTTTATATAAATTTTCTGTGATTTTAAAAAAAAATCTCAGGAACCAAGATTATTTATTAAGCTAAAACCTTAAGAAGCGATGTTCTTGCCTTTTAAAAGTAGCAGAGTGAAATGTGGGAAAAATGAGACTTTGTCTTTATGACTCTGGGCAAAAACCACTTATCCTTACCCTGAATGTAACTCCAATTCAACAAAGAAAAAATGGAGGAGCTACAGAACAATAAACCCATTATTGTTTAAAATGCAAAAGAAAAGTTAGCCTTTTAAGGACAAATAATGTCACAAAACCTTTACTTACTTCAAACAGTCAGAGACACAGAGCCTTGAGTTTACTGTGTGTTCTCAGGCATGTGCTTTCTGTTCATAAATTAAGATGAAATAATAGGTCAATATCATTCTAGGACCATTACATGCAGATTTAAAATGGCCACAAGAGGACTTCTGGTCCAGACCAGACCTGCGTCCCCCCGATAAGGACGACCATAAGCTCAGGAATGGTGCAGGAGGTGCCCGCAGGAGGCCTCTGGAAGGTGGTAGGAAAGGCGGCTGGCGGGGCCCAGGCCCGAGGATGAGCCCAGAGCTGCGTCCGGCATCCCTGCCCCCAACCGTCCCCTGCTCAGCGTTTCCCCGCGGCGCCCGTCTGTGCGGAGGTAAATGCCTGCACTCCGTGCCACTGCCGTGTGTTCTGGTAAGAACGTGCCACAGTGTGCCGTTGTCCTGGTGTTGACTTTCTCTGTGTCACACCCAGACCGTTTGTTCTCGTGGCCAGAACATTGCTGTGCACACCCTGGGGCATCTCCTGGTGCAGATGCCTCTTTAGGGAACAGACGCTGGGCCAAAAGGCCCAGGACCCGCTTTATCAGGAGGTGTGCCACGCGCCACCCCCACCAACAGCGAGTACGACTTCCCCATTCGTCCTGTACTTGCAGACACGTCAGATTTTTAACGCGGGAGGAATGACACGCTCATTGCATTAAGGCGTCCTACTCACGAGAACAGGGTGTCCACCCATTTAATCAGGTCTCAGTAAAAGGTCTTTCAAAATTGAAAAACATACATCCGCATGGTTCTTACCCATTTCTTGTTAAAATTTATTTCTAATTGCTTTATACTTTTTTGTTGCTGTGCTAATTGGCATTTCTAGAATTAAGTGTCCCAGTTGTTGCTGGTATAGAGAAATGCAGTTTAATTTTGAATATTGAGTTGATACATACAATTGAACTCTCTTACAATTCTAGAAATTTTCCTGATGGTTCTTTTTGGTTTCTATGTA
Organism: Physeter macrocephalus; assembly: GCF_002837175.3. Taxonomy (NCBI): domain Eukaryota; kingdom Metazoa; phylum Chordata; class Mammalia; order Artiodactyla; family Physeteridae; genus Physeter; species Physeter macrocephalus. The sequence continues at coordinate 87,765,577 of NC_041232.1, read as the reverse complement.
AAAAAATCCTTGAATTTGTTTTCTTTGGGAACAGCTCGCCTGGTTGAATTGGACTTTGATCTCATCTTGGTGGCTCCTGGTTTCTGATTGTATGTATCAATAGAGGCCAGGCTGCCTGGTGCTGTGAGCCAGGGGCTCGGGGCGGTCCTCTCTTGATGATGGGCAGCCTGCTGACTCCCTGTATCTCGCTGCAGATCCTCGTTGGCTAAGAATTTACTATTTCCCCAGGACTCTGTTCTGGGGACATCTTCTTACATTTCCGTAGCATCTCTTCACGAGCCATTTTGAGTTTGGGTTTGCTGTGTTCCTGCTTCTCCATCAAATGAATTCCAATTTCTGGATCGTCTAATGGCACTTTTGCTTGATTTCTAGTATCGTTAAAGATTTACCCTTTAAAGTTTTTCCCATCCGTGCAGTGAGTTGGGAAGGCATTTTCTCTGTCTACCTACCTTCTTGACCCTGAGGCCCTCGAGTTGTTATTTCTGAGTTATTTTGATTTATGGAGCATCACCTTACGGGTCAATTCCTCAATGTCCCACCAAGACACGTCCTAATGAACACCAAATACGGTCCAACAACTGGATTTTGACTAGACTGCAGTAAACTTACAAATTCCTTACGAAGGCTGGCTGCTATAGAACACTGAATTTTCACATTCGGGACAGGGTACATCTCTCCACTAATGCCAGTCTTTTACGTTTCTCTGTGAGGTCTGGTCACTTTCTGCATACGTGCCCTTATGTTCCCCCAAGTTTATGCCCACGGGTTTTACATGTACTTGAGCTATCGTGAATGGGATCTTTCTTCTTCAGTCTATTCTACACATAAGGGAGCTATGTTTATTGCTATTGTTATTTTAATTTGTAAGCTGCCACTTTACTGATTTCTTATTTTTAGCAGTTCATTTCCTTGGTTGATCATTATATCCGTAAATATCTGTTTCTTCTTTTGGTTGTGGATCTTCTATTTCCTGTCTCACAGCAGTGGCTGGAGTAATAAATGTTAAATCAAAGCATGGTACAGATTAGTCTTTCTTCTTCCTAACTATAGTGAGGACTCTTTTAATATTTTATTAAAAATAAAGTTTTTAATTTTATTTGAGACATATTTTCTTTACCGTTTATATAAATATTCTTTTATTTCTGGTTCGCTAAGAATTACTAGGAATATACACCACGAATCAACAAATCAAAAGCGATTTTAACCCTTAGATACGGCTCTTGTTATAGTTTTGGATTCAATTTGTCTTTTACTTAGTATGTTATGGATTGACAAGAATTCTCTGATGAAAGAAAGAAAAAAATGAAATAAGGACAAAGAGAATTTGGAGCATGCAACCTCAGGGTGGGATAAATCGTTTGTGGTGCAGCTCTTTAGGAGAATGTCACTGTTAAAATACCAAATTCACATATCTTATTGTTATTTTCTTCTAATAGCTTATAACTATCATTCTATAATAAACAAGCCCTTTTTGCTCTTAAGAAGCCAATAGAGAGGTGTAATACAGGTAGTTAAACAAAACAAAAACAACTGTAAGGCTGTAGAAAGTTCAAAATACAGAAATATGTCTTTTAAATCTCTAAGAATGTCACATTTTGCTAATTCTGATGATACTCTTATGTTAGAAGATGAAGATTAGCTAGAGGCCAGTTTCAAGGGCTGAGTCTGGGAAGTTTCTTTTATTTAATTTAATTAATTTATTTTTTGGTCTTCGCTGCTGCACACAGGCTTTCTCTAGTTGCAGCGAGCAGGGGCTGCTCTTCGTTGCGGTGTGCGGGCTTCTCATTGCGGTGGCTTCTCTTGTTGCGGAGCACGGGCTCTAGGCGTGCAGGCTTCAGCAGTTGTGGCATGCAGGCTCAGTAGTTG